>NW_020455732.1:3276952-3320756 GCF_003342845.1 Nothoprocta perdicaria
GAAAGAAAGAAAGAAAGAAAGAAAGAAAGAAAGAAAGAAAGAAAGAAAGAAAGAAAGAAAGAAAGAAAGAAAGAAAGAAAGAAAGAAAGAAAGAAGGAAAGAAAGAAAGAAGGAAAGAAAAAGACAACAATGAAACACTCCATTACCAGGGAAAAAGAAAAGCTGAATAATGCAGAAATAACACAGTGGCTCATGAATAATTCAAATAGAATATACTTGTTATTGTAAGGAATTATCGCAGCTAATTATAGTCTATTGCTATCATTCTCTCTGAAGCTCTGGCATTGATCACTACAGGACATGCCAAATGTTTCATTAAAACAAAATATTGTACTCAATACTTCCCTGTCGATAAGCAGGTCTTTCTCTAAGACATAGTCCTGCTCTTAGGAGCTTTTTGTCCCTTAGACATGGAAAAGACTTTTTCTTGCACTTAATTGACTTGTTCATCCCTTGCAGCCCAATTAGCCTGCTTCCCTGTAGAATATTATTCCCTGTCCAACCTTGGTCTAATAGCCTTGGCGCAGGAAGGGCTCAGACTTCCACAATCCCAAAACAATAGGGGACATCTTTTTTTTCCTTTTATTCTTTTTTTTTTTTTTTTTTATGCTCTGATATTTTTTTTTTGTCCACCTGCGCGCTTTTGAAAAGGCTTGCGTGCAGGGATGGGAGAAAGATTTATGCACACTGTGGTGTATAACACAGCAGGACATGTGGCTTCCCTGTTGAGTTTCCTCTCTGATTTCCCAGTGAGCTGCAAGATTGCTGAGTGTGTATAAGACTTTATGAGTCGCACACCATGGGAAAGTGGCAGATGTTGAGTAGACTTGAGCTTCAAACCAGAACGCTTAAAGAAAAAGCTCCAGAAAAAAAAAAACAAAAACAACAGACTGCACAAAAGAACTGTCTGAAAAGTATTAATCATGAAATACAGCAAAGAAAGTGAAATAGTGTTCTAGAAACATTTATTGAGAAAAAAAAATACAAAGGCAGGATTATTTTTATAAAAGTGACAGACTGGAAGGAAAATTACTGCGATCTTTAGAAATTTGAAGAAGCTGAGGAAAGCTAACAGATGGTCAGCCTGGTAGGGACAAATCTTGTCCAGGCTTCAAATATTAAGTTGCAAGGCAGTGAGGGTGTTATTGTACCTGCTAGTGGGAACTTTAAGAGGAATATGAGTCCAGTGTCAGCCTAACTTTGCTGGAAGGCAGAAACCTCCTATTGTCCAGTCTCCATTATAAAAATTATAGTATGCTTTATCATTGTGAATACTTAATATTTGACCTTGGTGGGCTAAATTCAACTTTCAATCTCTTTATAAATATGAAATCAGTCTGATATTGGTGCATGGGAGAGGTGGTAGAGTGTTCTCTCCCTCTTCCTTCCTTCCTTCCTTCCTTCCTTCCTTCCTTCCTTCCTTCCTTCCTTCCTTCCTTCCTTTCTTTCTTTCTTTCTTTCTTTCTTTGATTCCTTTTTTCCTTGACATCTCTTTTCTCATCCTGACTTTTGGCTAAAAGCCTGAATCTATAAGACATAAAATTCATATCCAAGACTGCTGAAAAGCCTGTAAAAAATCTATTATTATTACTGTCTCCTATCTAACAATCTCCTACAAGTTTCTTACTGGACTTTTTTGATTAGCTGCAGAATTTTTGCATGCTTGTACAGCACATCATTGGAGTTTACTTGTATTAGATACACCCAAAAGGTCTACTAAGCAGTAGAGAGTCTGTACTTCTCCACATGAATGCAGAACTATAAGTCTGTTTGCATTGCCCTACTTCCCTTTCAATCTGGACTGGTCTAAAGGACGCAGTTTGCTCCACATCTCACCTCTTCCAGCCATTCAATTACCCCCTTTAATCGTCAGTATTACCAAAAAAAAAGAGATATATTTGGCTGCATGTGCTTCCAAGACAGCTAGTAGGCAGTACAGTCTTGAAGACCAGTAAAGGCCATTCTTATCTGAGAGTGCAAAATTTCCTTCTTATCTTCAATGATTATTGAGCCCTTATTTGCATTATGTGTATGTGGGATGGGGATATATGAGATAAATGAAGGAAATGGCATGCCTTTGATATATCAAATTATTTCAGAGGAAGAACAGCAAATCCTTTAGATTTAGACCTAGTGCAGTAGCTGGGAAGGGAAAGGAAATATCCTCCAAAAGATGATGAAAGTTTTCCATCTTTTTACAGATAGGATAATCTGAAGAGCAACTGGCTTTTTCTGAGTAGATAGAAATCACTGCATTGCAAGGACAAGAAGAAAACTGGGCATGCATTTTGTATGAAGAAGTTATTTGAGAACAAGACAGCTATAATGAGAGAGAGATCATCTTGCTTATAGCTGCACAGAGTGGAGGTCAGACAGCTCTAAATTAGCAGAATCATTAATATTGTACTACAACATAAGACTGGAAGGAAACTTCTAGGTCATAAAGCCAACCATGTCATATAATCCCATTTGATAAGAGCTGGTGTCATTGAAGGCTAAACATCAGGGAATTGGCTTGTGGAGACACAAAGTACCAGCCACTGACTGAGTGGTCAGCAGAGACTTAGGCTTTTCTTAAGAGCCTTGAGAGAATTATACACTTACTTCAGATACTGTGGAAGTTTCCAGTATTTCCAAAGCAGCTTCTTCCTTGGTTCTTGATGTCCTTCAGAGGCAGGGGCTTGATCCTCCTTAAACATCTTGTATTACTGTACTTTCCCCATGTAACATGAGGGTAATGCTAAGCCCATGCATTGCACCATTGTAAAGTGCTAGATGCAGAGAAACCACAAACTCAGGCAGGAGAGAGTGTCATGGAGCAGCCAGAGCAGGGAAATGAGTGGCCAGGTTTTCTTCCTGGCAATCTCATTTGATTCATGTCTTAGCTTTGCCTGAGCAGCATGTTAATTTCTCTCTGCCTTTGTTCTCATGCATGTAACGTGCTAAGATAATTACATTTTTATGTCTCACAGGGATGTTTTGAATTTTCTTTAACATTTGTCAAGTGTTTGAAGAAGATCTTATGAAGGTAGAGTGCAAGTACCAGAAATTGCTAACAGTCCTGTAGAAGAGCCTTCCTTTGAACAACCTAGACAAATTCAAGCTGGAGCTATGGCAAACATTTTTTAACAGCAAAATTAATTAACTACTGTGGCAGTTTCCCGAGGGAAGTGGTAGGTTTTCCATTGCTCAAAATCTTCAAGTTAAAGCTGCCGGCCTTTCTGAAAGGAAGGCTTATTTTGATGCAGAAATCACTGGATCATGTGGGCAATAGATACTATGGTCTCCTAAAGCTGCAAATGTACATCCCCTCTTTGAATGCTTTCATCTGGGAATCAGCAGACTTACCTGCCAATGACTTCTGCACCAGGTCTCCCCTGCCAGTGCATGGACCTTGTATCTTCCACTAAGTTTCTGTCGAGCTTGTGAAACCAGGTCCTAAGCACTGACATCTTACTTGGGGTCTTTTTTGTTTTTCTGGGAGCCCTAATGTTTCTCAAATGGCAGCTAATGTCCACCGAGTAATGTTCTAGGTTTTCATCTTTACCTCTGTTTTAGATAGGGATTGTGTTTTGACATGAAAGTTTTGTCATATCAATGACCAGCTATGTGATTCCTGTGGTGAACAAGTCAATGAAAGCGGAGCTCAAGTATCTGAAACCAGAAGGTTTTTTGTCACTATATTTTTCTTCATCTCCTTTTCCCTTCTTCCAGTTATTTCACTAACAATACACAAAATTCATTTTCTTTTAGTTATCCAGAGTTCCAAGACATCAGCTAAAATAGCATTTTGGGAAATGGGACTATCTAATTCCCTCTCATCTCAGCCTGGGTGCATTGTCATGCACATGTTTATGAAGTCAGAATTATAGAATCATAGAATCATTATGGTTGGAAAAGACCTTTGAGATCATCGAGTCCAACTGTAAACCCCTCAGACCATACCTGTTAAACCATGTCCCTAACTGCCTCATCTACCTGTTTCTTGAACACTGCCAGGGATGGAGACTCCACCATTTCCCTGGGCAGCCTGTTTGAATGGTTGACTACTCTTTACGTGTAGAAATTTTCATAATATCTAACTTGAACCTCTCATGGAGCAACTCAAGGCCATTTCCTCTTTTCCTGTTGGTAGTTATTTTGGAGAAGAGATTGACCCACTTCACTAAAACCACCTTTCAGGTAGTTGAAGAGACCTATAAGGTATCCCCTCAGCCTCCTCTTCTCCAAACTAAATAACCTCAGATCCCTCAGCCCCTCTTTGTAAGATCTGTGCTCCAGCCTCTTCACAAGCCTCGTTGCCCTCTTTTGGACACTCTCCAGCACCTCGATGTCTTTCTTGTCGTGAGGGGCTCAAAGCTGAACATAGGATAGGAGGAGCAGCTTCACAAGCGCCAGGAAAAACTATTTTGCTTTCACTTTCCATTTTCTTTCAGCCCATTGCAATACTTCCGTGGGATTTGTGGTCAGTAGGATGGATCTAGATTTGGGGGAAGACTGTATTTAGTAATGGATAGTAACCAGCAACCAACTCTGCCTGACCATGACCAGGTGATTCAGGACTTTTTAGCTGTAATATTCATGTGGAGAATGGCAGCACATCTGGTGATAAGAGGTTCTGGATCCCATAAATCACACATCACATCCCCTGGATTCACAAGGACGGTGCCAAGACCTACACCCACTCAGTATTCTTCTCTGTTAGAGAGGTTAGACCATATTCATGTGTCTCCAGAGAAAGAAAAAATATATGTTCCTTTTTCAAAAGTGCCCAATAATGGTCTTCGAAGAGCCAGCATGGTAATAAACTAGTGACAATTGTTTACTAATTTGATGGATGAAGTTATCTTTTAGAAGGGGAAAGAAGAGATTGTGTAAACAATAAATAGGTTATTGTTACTGCTGAAAGGGAACGTGAAATATAATGAAACAGATGTGAAAGATAACCTTTGTGCTAGAGAGTGGGGGAAGAAAAGCTTTTCATTAAGAAGACCACATTTTAAAAATGCATTTGATAGCGATGATACAGTAACTTGGGCAGCCCTCTGGGGCAGCCCTCTGGAATCCCAGGCCCTAGGGACACACGAAGAGAGCGAGAGAGAGGAAGGCTTGCCCTGGGTAGAGGAAGAGTGGGTCAGAGAGCATCTAGGGAGCCTCGACACCCACAAATCCATGGGCCCTGATGAGATGCACCCCAGAGTGCTGCGGGAACTGGCAGATGTCCTAGCCGAGCCGCTCGCCATCATCTTTCAAAGGTCCTGGAGAACGGGGGAGGTGCCGGAAGACTGGAAGAAAGCCAACATCACTCCAGTCTTCAAAAAAGGCAAGAAGGAGGACCCGAGTAACTACAGGCCGGTGAGCCTCACCTCCATCCCCGGGAAAGTGATGGAGCAGCTCATCCTGGCTGCTCTCTCCAGACACATGGAGGAGAAGAAGGTGCTCAGGAGTAGCCAGCATGGATTCACCAAGGGGAAATCCTGCTTGACTAACCTGATCACCTTCTACGAAGGAATATCTAGCTGGATAGATGAGGACAGAGCGGTGGATGTCATCTATCTGGATTTGAGCAAGGCTTTTGACACTGTCCCTCACAGCATCCTCCTGGGCAAGCTCCGAAGGTGTGGGATAGATGAGTGGACGGGGAGGTGGATTAGGAATTGGCTCGATGGCAGGGTGCAGAGAGTGGTTGTCAATGGTGCGGAGTCCAGCTGGAGGCCTGTACTTAGTGGTGTCCCCCAGGGGTCAGTTCTCGGTCCGGTCCTGTTCAACTTATTCATTAACGACCTGGATGAAGGGCTGGAGTGCTCCCTCAGCAAGTTTGCTGATGATACCAAACTGGGTGGAGTAGCTGACAGCCCTGAGGGCTGTGCTGCCATCCAGAGGGACCTGGACAGACTGGAGGACTGGGCGGCGAGAAACCTCATGAGGTTCAACAAGGGCAAGTGCAAGGTCCTGCACTTGGGGAGGAATAACCCTGGACACCAGTACAGATTAGGGGTGGACCTGCTGGAGAGCAGCCCCGCAGAGAGGGACCTGGGTATCATGGTGGACGACAAGTTGACCATGAGGCAGCAGTGTGCCCTGGTGGCCAAGAAGGCCAACGGGATCCTGGGGTGCATTAAGAAAAGCGTCTCCAGCAGGTCGAGGGAAGTGATCATCCCCCTCTACTCAGCCCTGGTGAGGCCACATCTGGAGTACTGCGTCCAGTTCTGGGCTCCCCAGTACAAGAGGGATGTGGAGCTGCTGGAGAGAGTCCAGCGCAGGGCTACCAGGATGATCAGGGGCCTGGAACATCTGCCCTATGAGCAAAGGCTGAGAGAGCTGGGTCTGTTCAGCCTGGAGAAGAGGAGGCTGAGGGGGGACCTGATCAGCGTGTATAAATACCTCAAGGGAGGCAGTGAGGAGGAGGGGGGCAGCCTCTTTTCAGTGGTGGGCGGGGATAGGACTAGAGGATATGGCTTCAAACTGAAGCATCGGAAGTTCCACAGGAACTTAAGGAAGCATTTCTTCACTGTGAGGGTGACAAAGCACTGGAACAGGCTGCCCAGAGAGGTTGTGGAGTCTCCTTCTTTGGAGATCTTTAAAACCCGCTTGGATGCAGCCCTGTGCCACGTGCTCTAGGTGACCCTGCTTGAGCAGGGGGGTTGGACTCGATGACCTCTGAGGTCCCTTCCAACCTTCGGCATTCTATGATTCTATGATTCTATGATAACTACTACTGTAAATACAGTTTTCTCTGTTTTTAAAGAGGCGTTTGGTTTCTAGACATACAATTCAATACTACGTTAACTGGCAGCTTTGGTGTTTAGAAATGGATTGTGCAGAGATACAAGAGGTAAATGTGCTGCTAGGAAAGAGTGGTACAGGTTTATATTAAAGCCATGCAAGGGCTTTGTATCTGTCAAGAGGCAGAATAAGGGCCATCTTAGGGCTTGCCAACATGCTCAATTGAAATTTGCAAATCATCCCCTGTCATACACATGCATGGATGAACTTGAAGAAATTTTGCAACTTGAAGGATACAAATATCCATATTTCTGCTGTGTGGTTACGTACATGGAAGTCCTGGATCACCTCACATTCAAGCAGTAGGGTTAGTCTTAGACTGGCGGTGGCCTGGAGATTGTCTTGTCTGAAAGTTGCCTTGCACAGACCAAATAAAAGTGCTTTAAATGCTTTGGGGCTCTGCCTCCTCCCAGGAATTCCATCAAAACAAAACTATTCCTCATTTTAGGAATTCACTTTTTTTCTTACATTGGGCCATATCTATACATGGCTTTAGGTGTTCAGGTGCTCCTTAGGCACCCAAATGCTCCCTGAACCACATTCCTTTTATTGGGCAGTAAAAAAGGAGAATTTTGTTCTTTTTTGGTCTTATTTAGTGACTCCACAAATTAATGTTAGGGAAAGAAAAGGGGGGGGACCACTCGTCTCACCTTTGTAACAGGCAGAATGTGAATGTCTGCACATCTCTTTTGTGTCGTGTGAAGTGAAGGGTGCAGGTGCAGAAACAGTTTCAAGGACCTCTGTGGATTAAAGGTGTGTTGCATAGTTATCTGTGATCCCTCCAGGACATGTACATGGTTTATATGATCTCTACCGGAGTTTTGCCTTCATCTTATCCTCTTTATAGCAGCCTATTCATGCACTTAGTTCTAGGTTAGTTCATCTTGATCATCTCCTCGCAGTTTTTACAGTTGTTTTTTTTTTTTTTTTTTTTTTTTTTTGTGACTGGTATGGGTATCCACTAGCATTCTGCTTTATTCCACCTCCTTCCTCTTTTGTTTTTGTTTTTGTTTTATTCTCCTTTGTATGTGAAGGGGGAATGACCATCAGATGCTAGATGTGCCCCTCTCAGCTAATTTTTCTTTGAGAGTAGTCTCTAGGCCTCATGCGTCATGATATATGTCCACCTGGCTTTGCTAACAGGCAGGACAAAAGACATCTAATCTGCCTCCTTTGCAAGGAGGAAAGTTTGTGCAGAACACAGACTTGATGCTGGGAGGTGGGAATGTTTTTTAATTAAAATGTCAGTGACTGAAATCGCCTTAAGGTGAGAGAGCTGTCTTTTTTATTAACGTTGCTAGTAATGATACAGTCAGCTTGTACCTTGTAGAGGCATAATGCATTTCATTTAGCCTGACAAGACCTCTACACTCTCCATGCTTTTTCTGCCTTACATCATGACTTCCCAAAGGAATTATGAAATATCGCTAGGGAGGGTGGGGAAACACTATTTTTATTTTTCCAGCTATTTTCTTTATCACTTTCAGAGTCTTCATCATGATATTGGAAAGTGATATCAAGCATCTGAGTCGGGAGGAACAGCCCAGAAGGAAATGTAGGTGTGAGAGACCTGGAACTGGGAAAATACTAAGATAATTCATCCTCTTTAATTAGCTCTTGCCTCACGGGAAGTATCTGCCTCTTAGCCCTGCTTCTACTCTGCTAACGGTGATTGTAAATCTGCCCCCCTTCTTATGGAGGATGGAGAAAACTTGACCTGTAAGATGAAGTACTTAAGAAAATATCATGGAAGGGCTTAAAAGATGTAGGACTGCAACCCATTTCACCAGATACTTAGGGCCTTTTCCACCACGTATTTGGAGGCCCAAGCTCCCACTAAAATCATAAGGCCAATGTCTCTGCTTTGCAGAAGACAAGCAATGACTAACTTGCCCATAGCTTCTGCAGTGTAGGAAGGACTCCAGGCTTCCTCATTCCTGCTGTGGGGGATGTCATTTCAAGGTAAAATTTCTTTTGTAGCTACCTAAGTGCCTTCAAGATCCCTCCATAGCACATACTTCAAAAGCTGCAGTGAATGCAGACTGAAGGGTAATGGGAGACATAAAGACCCAAGATAGACAATATTCCAATTGGGACAGAACCTGTGGGTCTGACTTGAGCAATGCTGATTCCAACAGGGAATGCCAGATTCCCAAAAAGGCCAGCCAAATCGCTAACAACATATTGCCTGTTGTAAGTTGGTCAGAAAACAACTTCTCTCCTCAACAGAGCTTCACTATACCTCCACAGCTGTTTCCTCACCTTGATGCTCTTGAACATAATTCCAATCCTGGTCCGTCATGTAGCTGCTCTCTTGAGCTTGCCAATCCTGGTGGCAAGAGGAACACAACACTGCACTCCGAAGCCTCATCCTTGCGCTTCCTCCACTCCTGGCAAGCAAGGTGAAACCCAGGCACAGTAGATGGCACGAAGGGGTGCGCAAGCTGCCAGAGCAACCTTTACACATGCTCGCTGCTGCAAGTCCCCACGTGCACGAATCCCATTAGCATCGATTTGCCGTTGCTAGGAGAGCGCATTGTCTTCAGCTGCGCCAAACCGTGACTCAGCGGGTCAGAGCAGATTTTCTTGTTATTTTCTTTTTTTTTTCTTTTTTTTTTTTTTTTTAATGCGAAAGAGAGGGAGAAAACAAAGACATCACCTCTGAGCTGTAGCCATGAGCCCAAGTTGAAGAGCAAACGATGCCCAAGGAAGGTGAGGTTGGTGTGGGAGGAAGGTCCCTGGAGCTGCACATAGGTGCAAGAAGGGATTTTTAAGAGACAAGGCACTAAATTTCAGAAGTGCCTAAGAGTTCCTGCATTGACAAACCATATAGCTGTAGAAATACCTCACTAAGTTCTGCACAAACCGGCCCACGCTTTGGGAGCATCTTGAATGGGTTAGCACTGGTTACTCGTGCTGATGATATGACAAAGCTATTTCTGGGATTAGCCAGCCTCCTGCTATGTGCTGTGTGCATGCACCATATCTCCCCCAATTTTTTTTTCTTCCTAAATAACATTTTTTTTCCTGAGTATTGGGGAAAAAAGCAAACTATTTCGTTTGTTTCTTACAGAATAGTTTTGTAAGACTGAGACTTTGTCCCGCCAAAAATGAGAAAGAAGATAATGTTGTCAATGCCCTCAAAATCCAAGACTGTGCATGAAATGATTTTTTATTTTGAGGAAAACTAATAATAATAACAACAACACATCAGATGTCTGATTATCCTGGTGTCTGCTGAGTTATTAACCACTTGTGCCCTAGTCATACTCAGTGCTTAGCTGATTCACAGCTTCTCCTGACTGACCTCAACTTCTACAAACTACTGCAGTACAGATAAATAGTAATAAACATGGTGATTATTTCACTGGCAGGAAGAAAGGACTCTGGAAGAGAGGAGAATTAACATGAGCTGAATTTTGCTCTCCTATAAGAGTGTGACAGCAGGGCTCTTATACATTGCCCGAAAAGGAGCAGAGGCAGCAATCTGTGACTGCTCTGACCGATATTGCTAACCAGCATGGCATCCCTAATAGCTCTTCCTATTTATGATGAATGTGATATTGAAAAAAAAAAACACATTCACCAAGGAACAAATAATTGAATAAGTGAAAATAACTAATAAATGCTCTGAAATCCTAATCTTTCAGTAGGGAAAAATACAAATTGTATAGGATCATTACCAAAAGTTGACTGCTCACTAACTCCTACCTTGGGACTCACTTTTCAGTGTGGACAGGCACAACATTGGAAAATGAACTCTTGGGTAGGCCTGCAATGGATAGTTAAAACAAACTGTTAATGCAAAACTTGTCTTCTCAGTCACCTCTGATTCCTACCCATACCTTAATCTTATATGCAGGGCATTAACAAGACTCTTCACAAAGATTAGTTCAAAAATATCTGGACTTCTTACTGATGGCAGCAAAAACCTTCCTGTATCAGACGCAATGCTACCAGGCATCCACTCCTTGTGAGCGAGTAAGAGAGCCTATTTTCTTGGCTCTGCATCACAGCTTATAACAGGGGTACTAATTCACCTGCAGCAGCAGACAAATCTCTGTAGAAAACTGCTGCTGTTTTTGGATTGGTGCCCCATCTCCATGCTGAAGTTTCTCTCCTGGCCTTTCCAACTCTTACTTATTTCCTTCATTTTGGGTTAGTTTCTACTGGATATCGCTGACATGGATATGACGTTTGGTTGTCCTGCAGAGTTGATATTCTCTAGGGTTGGCATTGCACCCAAAGTGCTGTGTCTAAGAGACTATCTGATTAGGTATTAACTATCAGGCAAATGGCAGAGAACTTGCCAGAATGATCCTGACAGCATATCTCTGGGTTCACCATCGAGATGACTGTAGACCATACAGAGCAATCAGGTCCCTTGTCTCTGTGACATCTGTGAATATACTCAGCTGCACCCCTTGTACCAGCAGGAGCAAATCAGAGCTTCCCTGGTCCCTCTGAGCTAAGCAAACCTGAGGAAGAGCTCAGTCCAAGATCTATCATCTCTAAAGAGGAACAAGTAGCCTGAGCATCACCACAGCTCTGACTGCTATGAATAACTAGCTCATACCTGATACATTCCTTTTCTACCCAAGATTTCCTTAGAGGGTGAAATATCTCATTTGCCTATTGCCAGGCTTTGTTTAAGCAAAATCTCCCTCCCCAGCCTCCCTGAATGACTCAATAATTATTTAAGTGATTCAACACTCTCCCTCAACCTCCAACCGCCCCCCTCACCACCATTCAACTTCAACACAAGACCACACTGTTTCTCTGTTGCCAGTGAGCCTGAGGCTATTCAAGCCACTTGTTCCCCTGTGAATGGAACTGACAGAGCATCTTTTGTATGAAGGCGATTTTTGGATTTAATTGGAGGCATGCTGGGGGCAGGGCTGGGGTGGAGGTGGGAGGGAATGGGGTCACTAGGTCAGTGTTTTGGAAAGATCACCTCGGAGGAGAGATGGACATTTGGGAAGAGGCTATATGTGCATGTAAGGGCAATACTCTCAGTTTTTGAGAAATGATCGTGATATCTCTTTGTTTTATATATATATAAGATAACAAATCAATTTTATAATAATAGTCATTTTGAATCTATAATAATAGATCCCAAGGTACTTCCTGCAAGGATCCCTGGATAATTTGAGCGGTGGCGAAGGAGGCCTGATGTCGGAAAGGTCACTTTCTGCAGTCCATCCCCTCAGGTCAGGCATTCATCATGCACACTAGAGGAGCTTGCTAAATTCCCTCCTCCAGCTCTGCAGCCCTCCCTGGAGTTAAGTTCAGCTGGAGCCCTGTCTATACTACTTATGAAGCACAATTTTAACAGTGCTGTGAATGTACTGTAAGAAAGGGAGATTTTTTTTTTTTTTATAGATAGGCACATTGTATGTCACAGGAGGACGTGCTGCATGTTGACCCAGTGCAGTGTCTCTGTGCAAGGGGAATACAGGTTATAACCTACATGAATAAGGGATGTTTTTGACTACATATTTACTAGTATAAAAGGAATGTGACTGTGCATCTTCACTGTTCAGTTTCTTTTTGATTCTTCCCACTCTCTTTCTTAACAAAAAAAAAAAAAAATTGGAAAAGTATGCATTGATTGTGTTGGCAAAAAATAATATATTCTTGAAAGAGTTAAACTGCAGCCTAACAGAGACTCAAGAAAGATATTTGTACAAAGAGTTTTTTTTTTTTTTTTTTTTTTTTTTTTTCCCTCAGAAGCCAAATGTCTTTGGCTGGAGATACAGCAATTAATGCTGCTTTTGAATGTTGCAGAAATTTTCCCTTCCTCATCAGTGTTAACCCTCCCCTATTCATATCACCTGGAGGTTACCTCCCTCTCAACTGAGGGGTAACCAGTCCTGATTCCCACCTCTCCTTTGCTTGAAAACCAAAAAGAAGAGTGGTGACTCCCAGGAGAAAAAAAAAAAAAAAGGAACAGAAGCTCTTTAAATAAGACCATGAACTCCCCCTGAGAATGAGAGTGACATCCAACATCATGTCCTCCTATTGTCACTGCCACCTTTCTTTCTTCAGCTTTCCCTTCCTTGGGGATGCCTGCAAGCCCCAGGTCCGGAGGGACTTTGACTCTGACTCAGTTTCCTCTAGAAGAATAGGGCAGCATGTTTAAGGATGTTAGAGACAGGTTCAATTACACTTTGATCTGCAGTCTGCCAGAGCCAGCTCTGACAGCCTTAGTCAAATGGAAGTAACACGGGGCCCAAGCAGCCTTTGCTCTTTTCCCCGTACCTGTTTGAAAGCAGACAAGGCTGACATTTATAAGGCATTAGCAACGCCCAGACTTAGAATTAGATCTGCTGTCAGACCTGTATAGGCTATTGTGTTCCTTTAGCCACACACTACTTAAAATTCAGTGTCAAAACAACTTGTCTCTGGGATAGCAGCAAGCAGGGATCAGTGACCTTCCCACATAAGAGTCAAAGTCTTTTGGGAATGTCTATCCCTGTTCCCAGGGAATTAAAAATTATTTATTTTCCATGCTGGGGATGTTGCAGGGTCTTAAAAAACACTATGTGACGGAAGATGCAAGAAAACGGGTGACTTGTGCAAGGCAATGTTGTGATGATGGGGTTACTGGAACGCCTCATGGAGCAAGATATTCTGGGCTCTGATTGCACCCAGAACTGGGAGGAGGAAGGACTTGCTAGACTAGCGGTGGCACAGCACAACTACTAGTTTGGGCTGCTGGTGGTGATAATTAATAGTCAGGTACTGTCCCAGCCACATCACAAATCCTGAGCTGAAAAATTAAATATACTTTTTCAAGGACAAATGCACCAGGGGAGACCATGGAGACCTGCTCCTCTCCATCCCTCATATTCCCATTGATTTTAGATGGGGAATGAAGGAAGAAAGATAAGTTATATTTTTCCCCCAAAACTCTTCTCAGCCAGGACTTCTTCCTTAAAAGAGAGTTTTCTAGGTACCTACGAGATGACTGAAACACTGCTGATCTAAAGGCCTTGTTAGCTAGTGGACATCCAGAAATTGTTATATTTAAAGAGAAATCATTCTGCCTTTAATAAATTCCTGAAACACCTGGATTTTCAAAGCTAGGATATTCCACCACTGTTCATATCTCCAAGACAATACAATGTCACAGAAAGTCTAATATCCATCTAGAACTATGAAGGTGTTTACTGTTCTACATATAGCTCTTAAATATGATAGTATAGCAAAGCAGGACCCCAGAGTCTCAGCTAGTATTTTCTTACTCAGATGCCAAGATCTAATGTCCAGGCATAAGTGTGAACAATCACAGCAGTCTCAATTGCTGTTTCTCAGCACTGCTCCCTCAGTATTTAATTTGCTGCTTTACAGATCACCATAGGGGTTCCCCAGAAAGCAAAGCAGCTGCAGCCAAGTTCTGCTCCAGAAAGTATTTTCAATGGAGATGCCTATTAATCCAAGCAATAGGCATTAAATGACGTAGCAGTGAAGCTAGAGGGCTGATATGCCCTTCTACCCAGGGCAGGTAAAATCTCTTCTTTTATGTCTGGGATAGTTCCTGTAAATTAGGTCCCTGTAGGAATCTGATTAATGTGTTTCGGATTTTTTTTTTGCCTATTGAAGTGACAGCTGTTGGCTTTTTTTTTAAATTTTTTTTCCCCTTAAGCAGGATAATGTATTTAATTTATTTGATTGTTGCAGTAATTGGTAAGGTATCCACAAATGACAGCTGGCTGAGTATATACTCAATGTAAAAAGAGCCTGGAGATGGCTGCCTGTGTTCTTGATCATTTCCATTCAGGCAGTTTCATTCTCTTAGCTTTCAAAGACAGATGCATCTCCAAGACAGATTGAAGACATCTACTAAGAAAAGGGTTAGCTTAGACTCTGGAAAGCAACAACTCACTTTCAGGATCCCTGAATGATCTTGAAAAACTTGTTTTATAACTCTGTGCCTGAAGCTGTAGTCTGTAACACGGAAGAAACAGCCCTGTCTTGCTTCATGAAGTGGTGGCAAATACTCATTTTATCTTGCCAGAGCTCAGTCAGAGTTGAGATAGACAGACAGAAGCACTCAGTTTTCCTCTGTGGAACAGTAGTAGCCAATGAATCTTGCCTTTCCTCTCACAGATCAGAGAAAGTCTGATCTTTGATGAGTTGATCACCTCAACTCCATCTCATAGGGTTGATCACTTCATAAATGTAGTCCAAGGCAATGGAAATTAGACAAAATTAGTGTCACTCCATCCAGAAAAGAGGGAGAAGATAAGACCTAATTCTCCTCTGAGCAAATCACCGTCATTTTCTAAGATACACCACCAAACCTTCAGAATATACCTACACATCAGATTTTTCTTCCAGCACTTCAGCAAAATCTGAGATGAAATGTTCAGTGTCTCACATAACAACATCTAGAACCCCTATGCAGTTCTCTACTTCTTTCCCTTTTTTCTCTCTTCCTGTGCTTGAAGATGAAGTGAAGAGATTGAGTAGGTGGATTGGGGTGATATCGTCATTAAGATGTAATGTCAAGATACTCTTACAACCTTCCCATGTGAGCAGGATTATAACATCTGCTCACTCATCTTGGTAAGAGGCATCACTGAGCCATGCTCTTAGACCTTAGTCTTTGGAAAACTTGGGTTTCTGACACTCTTCCCTTCTAGCATCTCACCCACTGAATGCTCTGACAAAGATTAAAGCATTCATACAATTCCTTTTGGACAACATCAGTACCAGATGAGAAATATTTCTGCATTTGACTCATTGCTCCTGCTATAGACCAGATCATATCTGACTTGGAAAATTATATTTGATGCTAAATAAAAGACACTTTACACAGGAGATGGGTTCTGTACTTTTATAAAAGAAGGAGAAAATTAGACAGCAAAAATTACCATAAAGTTAAAGTAATAAAGAATCTCATTGGAGTATATAGTCTTTTACTTCATCTTTTGTTTTTGTTTTCCTTCCTGTGTATTTTTACCATGCTCAGAGAGAAGATATGCAGTGTTTTCTACATTATTTCAACTCTACACTTCCTTTACTTTCCTCTTGGACATGTTGATTCTTCTGTCTTCAGATAGAAATTGTTTTTTTCTGGAATTTATCTTTTGTAGTGACTTCACCAGCCAATCTCCTCCATCATTTGCCACCTTCTCTTAAAAATTTACTCTTTAATCACTTCTCAGATTTTCAATTGGCTTTTGCATAACCACTGCCTGGCTCCAAATCCATCTGAAACCCACTGGCTTTAATAACAACAAACACAGTGTGATGTGAATATGATTTATAATGGTGTTTCTGATCCCATGGTACGAATGAGCATAACACAAAGAGGCATATTCATTCCCTGCTCTGTTGTGAGAATTAAAATTGTCCTGGAGAGACACTGTGTTCATGTTCACATCTCCCAGCACACCTCTCTGGCCCCCGAGCTAGGAGACCTCACTGGCATGATGTATGCAAGTCTTACAGATTTATTCCTCTTAACAGGCATTCCTCTGTGGGTGTCTGTTCCTTCCACTTTTGGCTGCATTAGAATAACCTCTCATCTAAGTCAGGTCTTACACCTCCACACTTATTTTGTTGTCTTTGAGTTTTTGCATACTGCAGAATGAATCTGATGAACAGAATTCTAAGTGAAGCTTCACAAACTCTTTCAATCTACTTATATTGCAGAAATCCGTGTTACTTACATTCCTTCTCTAGCATGCCAGCCAATAACATTCTGCACTGCTCAGATATCCAATGTGAATGCAAATCCTAGGTATTTAAGATAATAGAAGTGGGTTTCCTGGGTGAATAACTTCCAGCAAAATCCCATTTGAAATCATAATATTATTTCCTTTTGGACTTGGTTTACATCTCAGATGTTCAGAAATACCCCAGTTTTTCCAGGAGAATCATGACTGCAACTCATCTAACACCTGTAGAGTTGATAGAGTCATGTCTCTATTTGGTCACATGAATCATGTCATATTCTTCATTGACTCCATTGTCTAAATTACCTGTAAGACTGTATGGGGAGCCTAGAGTGTTACTTTTATGGAGGCCCTGAAATCTACCTTGAAAACAAATGAAGTCAGGGAATAAGGTACCTACTATCTTTATCTGTTAATCTCAGATCCTAGTATTGGGAAGTGTAGAATATATAGAAGTGTGTAGAAGTGTAGAAGCTACGGAATATTGTAGCTCTCATAAATTCCCAGTTTCACATACAATCAAACTCTTAAAATGATCAGTTTTCTAAGATTTTAGGTTGCAAGATGAAAAGAATAAATATAATTTCATGTTTTTAGTCAAGTTTTAGTCATAGTTTTGTGCACTGTACTTAGAAGAAGTTGAGTGAGACTGGACTGTCTTCTGGACATTGTGGCCTATCCAGGTCCAATACGTCTAGGCAACCAAGAATTTGGTCCTGAAACTCCTCTTCAAAACACCCCCAGAGACTGGTCTGAGTTAACTCCTTGAAGTAGGGTGGTGAGATCACTATTGATGGAGAAATTGAAAACAGAGCTGGACACAGAATTCACTCACTGTGTTGAATGTGCAAACACTGAGTGCTAACATTGCACTGTGTCGTACTGGTGTAAGACTATTTTGGTGTTTTGGGACTCATATGGCTCATATGATACCATGAAAACAACAGATTTAGGAAGAAGTGTTCGGACATTTATGAATCAACTCTTTCCAGGGCTAGCCTTGCTTCAATTCAGTGCCATGCATGCCAATTAGCATCTTGGCATGTTTTCCAACTCTTTCCTCCTATAGCCAGTATTCTCCCCTCCAAGGCCATGCAGATTCATGCAGATCACAGCTGCTGTGTTGAATGAAATCTTAATGGTAGTAACCTTTGATCTGGGAGATGAGGCAAGATAACTGAATTTCAAGTGCCTCATTGCTTTCTTTAAGTATTTTTTTTTTCTATCCAGGCTCTCCTGTCAGGGCACAGCTCTCAGCTGTGTGGCATACAAAGGAGTACCTATCCTGACTTCTGGACCAAAGTTCAGCATGGAACTTTTTAATCAATTGTTCTATTTTCAGAATCTGAATTATCTTTTGGAGTCATGACCTTTGCTGTCCTGGGATAAACTGCATGCTTATGATTGGTTAATTAACTGAAGTCAAGATAGAGTTTAGACTGGCAGGATTTGCAGAGGTGCTGTTGGTCATCCTCAGCACTTGATTTGAAAGTTTTGAAGGATCCTCTTATTATATAAGAATATTTAGGTGCCCATTTCAATATATGAGCATTTTAGACTAGAAAAGTGCCCAAGAAGTTATCACAGAGGGAACATCAGTAATAATGCAAATAAACTGTGACACAAGGGTGCAAACTGATGAATCATAAAACTGGTCATCAGGACTCCACAATTTCCCTTCTTCTTCTGCTACTAACTAAGCAGTACAAGCCAGAAGCAAATCACTTTATTCTCTAAGTTTAATGTAAAATAGGGTCAATAGTACTCTCTCTGGGGTACATTGTGAGAATCAATGAGGGGACAAGCCTAACTGTATACAATGACTATTGGTTAAATGAGGTAGTTTCAATCAGGAAATATGGTGCCATTTTTTTAGACAAATAATGACTGTCCATGGGGACAGCTTTGCAAGAAATGAATGAGCAGTGTGTCCTATGAAGGTTTTCATTCTGTGGAAATACTACACACATAGTGTGTAAGGCATATTTTTAGATTAAAAAAAAAAATGTTTCTGGAGAGAAATCTCCAATTTATGGGTGAGGAAGCTGAGGTGCAGAACAAAGAGAGATTCGAACTCAGACACCATGCAAAAAAACTTTCTGATCCATGAGATGAAGCCAGTTTTCCTGTGCTTTGGGTAGTGCTCTAGCAAGCTCTCCAACTCTTCATTTGATTTGTGATAAAATTCACAAAACACATATTGTAAATTAGCGAAGTTTTGGGACTCATTGAGTGTAAATTCTGAGGGCCATCACCATGCAGGAGATAAGAGAGGGAAGGGTGCAACAGCTTTAAAATCCAGTACTCTGCAGCTATCTGATACTTACGAGTTACTTAAGAATAATGTGTCCTGCAGGAATAGCTCAGATAGATAGAGACACACCAGCAAGCCATACACCTGATGAAGTAAAATAATTCAAGGCTCATTGTGAAGGGAATCTATATGGAAATAATCATCAGTTAAAAGAATATAAGAACAAAGGAATCGGCAAGCACCCAGAAGGGTCATGTAGGGCACCTTGCCTTGATATGATTAAACAGATGAATAAGTGAATAAGTAATAATCTAATCATAGAGGGGTCCAGGCAAACTCAGCATTAAATTACTACAGTAGGCAAGTTTTTCATTTGTGACCAAATGACCTCATATTTTTCCCATCTGCTTCTATTAAAGCAGTCATTTCTTCCATAAGCATGGTGGTGAAAAATTTTTTCAATTGTTCCAGAGAAAAATGAGCAAATGGTTTCTTCTGCTGGAGAACAGTGAGAAACTATGCTCCAACATGTGCATTACTAAAAGCAGGAAGAATTTTGCTACTAATTTCAGGGAGCTGTTGGGGGGAGACCAAGCCCTGAACTGAACAGGTCTGATCTTGTATTTCTGAAAGCAATAGTCACTTTGCTAGTGAGGCACAGGGAAGAATATCATAAATAGATTTTTGGAATAGCTCCCATCTCTGAAGAATAGATAGGTTCTTAATCATATTCTCAAGATGATGATCTCTGTCCTAGCGTACTTTGATTCCTCTGGAGTCTGGGAGTTAGAGGAATCAAGGTTCACTAGAACACAGATCATCTTCTTGAGAATACGATTTTGCACGATTACCTACTTGTATGGAGTGTTATGGTCTACAGAAATTAGCTTTGAGGGCCTTCAGGTAAATCAGTTATGTGGTAGAGTGGGACAGCAATATACCATTATTAAGAGGATGGATAACAGAAGAAGGAAATGTCAGGATTAGACTGGTTCATCACTTACTCAGGTCTACATGAAGCTAGCATGATCCTCCCACTAACAACTGCTTTCTCCCACAGAGATTTAAAGCAAGACTTTAAAATATTGCAGGAGATACTGTAAAGAATACTCAATGCCCCACAGGCTATTTTGAAACAGATGGATCAGCCAGCACTTCAACCTAGATGACTTACCTGAGAGTATCTGGGAAACCACATATTTGGCAGTCAGGAACATGCTCTGATCTCCGTCCTTTCAACCCAGTTTCCAAAGCAATCAGTCAGCTTGTTTTGAGGGGAAGAGTACATCCAAATAATGTATATTTGGCCAAACTATGTTTCTGCTAGTATGATGAGACCAGACTTTGGCCCACAGAGTCCCACTTGGGTCAAGACTATGATTTCTGATCAGCATTCATCCTGATTGTGGTGGCATAGCAATTCTGTAGGCATATTCCAAAAATTGTGTGTTTGAAGGATGCATATGCAGGGAGCTCTGATGTGATTTATTGAACTTCATGAAGCTCAGAAGACTAAAGGCAGTCCTAATACTGCTGCCTTCTACTCAAAGCATGTGGGTTGTTCTTAGAGAACAGCAAAAACTTCTTCTCAGAGTGCAAGTTCCTTCTTTGAAAGACCTGTTGCAAAGACTTAATTGGTGAGTTTAGTACCATACCATTTGGCAGGACAAAAGCACAGAGACAATTTAGCTATTTATTTATTTAGAGAATAATGAAGATTATTGATAAGTTAATTAATTAAGATTACATGGGGTGGTGGGGGAGGAGAATTTAACTTACTTAGAAACAAGTTTGGCAGCAGTAGTAGCTACTGTATTTTAAAAAAATGTAAATCAGCCTAAAAAGAATCAATTATATCAAATTGATTATCACAGAACAAAGAAATAAGACAAGCATGAACAGTCTTAGCAGGACAGTTCCATGTTTGATAGAAGAAACAAGACAATACTGGCTCCATTAAGTTGGTGAACAGGATTGCCATCTCACCTTGTAGGTTGGATGTGGAAAGTAAATTGGTCTTCCTGCCTCCAGAGCTAATTCTGGGCAAGCAGATGCTCAACAGAGTTGAGAAATTAAGTCAGTATGGACTGATTGATTGTATAAGAAGGAGACACTGTTCAGTGTCTTTATAATAGTTTGACTTTCATCTGTTAAGAGTACTTTCTGCCACAAGGCCACAAAGAGTTACATAAACTACAATTCACTAAGATTTTTGATGAAGGTTTTTCTTTCTTATTCTAAAGAGTGAGTAAGGGTTATTACCGTGCTCCAATGATGAGTAAAGCAATGCACAGAGAAGTCAATATCTCAATCCACAAATCCCATTGAAAGCATCCCCTGACTGCTGAGAGCCATGCAACAATTTCCGGGAGACCTGCCAAGACTGCCAAGAGCCAGGATTTGTGACTCACATTGTCATGAAGGGATGGGAGGTGATTTACACTGGTGCAATTCAAGCAGTCAGAGTCAGATTGGACTGGTACCGTCAATGCAGAACTGGACCGATGCACCAATGGACCATCAACTGCTGCCCCAAAAGATGGATTTTAGCTGCAGAACTAGGCATGAAATCAAACCTAGTTTTTAGAGCCAGTATCTTCTATCTTCTGTTGGCATTACTGGAAACAGTATTTGGCTGGAAGGCCTTTTTCTGGTATGGCATTTCTCATGACTTCTTATGAGCTGATGAATTCAAGATTTGGCTATGACACCAGTGATGGTGAAGACGGGGTACAAGAATAAGACACTTCTATATAAAGAAAAGCAGAAGAAAGGGAGACATGAGAATGGCTTGCCAGGGGAGGGGCAGGAGGCAACTGACAAAGTCAGGGCTAATAAATTTGTTCTCCAAATTTAGAGAGCAAGAAATAATTTGCTTGCATTACAGTGGGAGAGATCTAAGTCAGATTTGGAGAGCTTTTATTAATGGGATGGATAATAGCACTGGCAAGGTGGGGAGGTTGCTGGAAACTTGGATAGTTGTTGCTCTAGATGCTTTCTCTAGTATAAAGTCTCTACAGAGGCAGAAAGATGGAGTAGGTCTCTCCCTGTGATGTCTGTGATTTGATGCATTTCTTCAAACTGTAGGTTGTTTTAGGGGCTGTTTGCTGTGAACTTTCTGGTACCTAAAATGGACTCTATTTTGTCATATACTCACCTTTCATACCAGCCTTTTTGCTGTCTCAGCAATGGCACTCACTTTGGTCACTAAGCCAGGATCATATATCATCATATCTAAGCTGCCATTTACATGTACTTTTCTGCAGCACTGTAGTTTTTTTGCCAAGATTTCTAAACAGGAAGAAAATGAAAGGCTCCATTGAATAAGACACTGAGCAGCTGAAACTAAGCAAAATCACTTTATCTCTTGGTTTCATTTATTTTTCTAGGTAAAATATCTCTTGTTTTCTGATATATGTATTTTTCAAAGTAAATTCCAGGTGTTCATTTGTTATTGGTTTCCAGAGAATGATTTATTTATTGAAATAGTCCCTGAACCCTAAAGAGAGAAGAAAAGGTTAATAAAAGATATACTTTGATGAGGACTGGTGATTACAGATTATAATGGATTTTCATCACCAGCTCATTGGGTGGTTTGTTAGCTCATTAATTGCCCTTGGCTTTGATCCGGGCCATTAACTAACATACTTGTTGTTCGCTGTTGGTAAAGACCAGCTCTTGCACTGAGTACTCAATTCTTCTAAAACCCAGAAGGTGCAAGGCAAGATCTCTACATCATCACTTCATCAGTTCATTGTTGTTACATGAGTGTCATACCAACCTGTTTCCTTTGCAGGGGTCAGCAACTCTCTAGGATACTGAAGCATATTCTTTTGTTTCTTGCACTTTTAAAAGGCAAAATCTTTTCTCTCTCTCTCTGGTTCCTTGTTAAAAAGAAAAAAAAAATCCTAATTTAAAATATTTCTTGCTTGATGCCTTAAAGCTCTCCTGGTTTATATCAGTGGAAGACTTTTGCTTGGAAGTGTATTTTCATATTTTCAAAAGATGTGGGATTGAAAACTGTGGGGTTTAAAATCCACAGTACAATCAAGAAAGCTAGACTTCATCCATTTTTTGTCTCTGGTGTCTCTCAGATCAGATCTTAGATGGCAGAGTTGTTTCCTGCTTTCCTTAATGAATGTCATCGTTGAAGTCAATAGCGTTTTTATTGTCTGAGAATTTCTAGGATGCAAGCACCAACCTGATCAGAATTTGAGGAAGGACTACAAAATTCAAGAATTGAATCTTTTTATTTTTCCTTTTTTCTTTTTTTCCCCCACCCTTCTTTTTCATCAGTAATTCAAATAGAAAATAAGCCAATCCTCCAGAAGTGAAAATGCATATTTTTTCATTTCAAATTCCCCCGAGCCAGCTTCCTAGTATGGCATTTCTCCAGGACATGAAGGACTTGAATTGTTCTATCTCTGCTTTCCCAGGAAAGTAGCTCTTCCTGCAATTAGGTTCTCCTAGAGGAAAAACCTTCATCTTTCCAGGACTGCAAAAGCAATTGCTGTCATATTTGGTGAAGCAGGGCTCTCAGAAAGAAACCAACCAAGAGGCAAAAATAAACAGAATTCCTTCAAGCTCCAAATATTAAATGAAAGTGCCAGCACTGTTTAATTTTACAAATGCTATTGATGGCAAATCTGTTCCATCTCAAGACCTGGAGAATTCAATTGCACAGTCACATCTGATCTGCTGCCTGATTCCCCTCCCCTCTTTCCTCCCCTGGAATTCAATCATGTCAAAGTCCTACTGCTGGCAAGGAACACAAAAAAAGGAAGAATGCATCATTTTTAGAGTTTGTGTCTCCCAGAGAAATCATGACCCTCCAAGTCATATTATTATGAAATTCGTAATACTAATAATACAGATAAGAAGGGAGGGAGAGGGAGGAAGGCTTATGCCTGCATGCAGCAGATTCTGCAGCAGAATTCCTTTCTGTGAAGCATCATTTGTGCTAATGTATCCCAAAGAAACTTCCTATTTTTTTATAGCCCATGCAGAGAAATTCAAGGAAGCTCCCTTGAAGACAGCTGCTTGGAGCTACAATCTTTCAGGGTTCCTCAGCTAGACAACGAGTTGGGTTTGCTCAGTAGATTACTGAGGTAGCCTCTCAGGAAAGAAGAAGGGGCAGATATTTGGGCAGGTGATGTTCTTTTCCTCCTTGAGTTCTTGGAGATTTTTTATATTTCTTGTCCCAGTTCTGGGGTGACAATTGGGTCCCTTTCTTAGTGGGCCTGTTCTCTGTCTATTGTATTCTTCAAGTCCTTCTCCAAATGGATTTCTCTTATGATAGTTCCCTCCCATATATGAAAGTTGCCCCCTGAATTTTCCTCTAGTTTCTGTCTGCATTCCTGTAAAATTCTCTTCCTCCTGCTATCTTTGAATTTCTCTTCTCAAGGCTGTTGCCAGCGTATACCATGACCTATTAGCATGAATGAATCTTAGGCATCCACAAGGATCTTCCCATAGACAGACTTAATGTTAGGGGTTTTGACAAGTCGGAATCAAAAGACACATGACCAAGGAGTTGGTTCTCCTCCTATCCCTTCTTTACATACTATGTCTCTTAAGGTTGTTTTTCTCCATCTCTAGGGGAGGGTCAGATTTTAAAGCTAAAGTTTAAAATGTGATCATCCCTTAGTAAGCAGAAAATCCTCTGACAGTAGCATGCCGTATATCTGTTTAGCTGCATTTATCTGCATACACACAGGTTTGTGCAAACACAAGTCCCCAGAGTGCTGAAAAGATCCAGACTCTTTTTAGCTGATAATTTATTGAAGCAACATCTCAGCATAACACCATGCCTCCACAGTTATTGGCTCTGGCAGGGTTCTCTTCTTAATAGCTCGATTTGCTTCCTATTGAACAAGAGTGGAATTGACGGTAGGACAGTAGCGTATTTTCTGAGAGTGCAGCCCTGTACTCTGAGCATCCCAGAGCGCTCTATAAAGTAATGAGTTAGACTGGCAGCACAGTGACTACAGAGAGAAAATAAAACATCCAGCTCTGCTTACGCTTTGGGATTTATTTTGCTTCTCACTGTGGCTCTTTGCAATGTGGGATCATGAGAGTATAGCTCTCTTTGGTCCATCGGAGCCATGCAGAAGGATTCTGCCTGTGTGGTTTGCTCTGCGGGGTGCATTTTGGCTTTCCTCCCTCCCTTCTTTCCCTGGTGCTGCAATGCAGTGTCAGCATTGGTTGAAAGCCCAAGTCTTAGCACAGAATCCTCCTGGCTCTGGTGAAGAGCAGGGAATCGCTTGGTCCCTCTCATTCACTCCTGCTTCTACTGGGTTGGGAGAGAAGGAATAAAAATATAAAAATCATAATGTTGCACAGGGCTCGGTGTTGATGCCTTTGCACAGTTTGTTGGCAAAGAGGCAGTTTTCACTGATTCTGGGTGAATTTTTTTGTAACTGGGGAACACTGTGGTTTTCTAGGGGATCTGTGTTTGATTGCATCCTCAGGAGCATGACTTTGTGATCCTTGAGCTGTCACTTTGAGGCTCAGCCTTGAAATACACTCTGAAAAAAAAAAGGAAGGAAAAAAAAAAAAAGCTTTTTAAAAGGAAACTCTAGTAAAAAAAATGTCTAGGCTTGACTATCTCTGCAGTACTAGGCGTTGGGCCATCCTTCCAAGCACAGTGCTGTCTGAGTGCTTACCTCAGATTTTCCCCCAAGTTCAGTGGAAATTCACAAGCAGCCCCAGGCTCTGGAGACACAGATCAGGTTGGCAGTGAGATCAACAATGGGGAGGCTCTCTGGAGTGGTGAACCGAGTGAAGTTTGGAGAAGGGAATGCAACATTAGATCGAATAAAATTCCTTTCCACTTCAAATGCTTCTAGCATTTTCACATGGAAAGGAAGGAGTGCTCCTTAAAACCTGGCAGAAGATGCTAAACTGATAGTAAGGATCCATCTTCCAGTGTCATGTCTTTCCATTCAGTATTCATTTCAGATTTTTTTTTTTTTTTGAGTGTCAGCAAGCTGGAGATGACACAGACGTGAAGGGTTCAAGAGGTCTACTCAACAAGATTGTTTTCTGTAGTGATTTTTTTCCCCAACCCTTATCCAAGTTTTCATTGAAACGAATTGATCTGCAGCAAATCCTCCTAGTCACTTGGGAGGCTGTGCAATATTACATATCGATATGATCTTTTTTTTTTTAACTGAGAACAGTGTCTTACTAATAATCTTATTGTTATTGAACAAGCTAAATAATAGAAGAAAGTGTAATTACAGAGGAATTACATTGCAATTAAAATGTAGTTACTCTATGGTTTTGCTGCTCAATCAATAATTATTTTTGTTGCTCTAATAAGAACATTAACTGCATGAGCGAATGGTTTGTCTTAGCTCTCTAGCTAGTGTCCCTGTGCAACCTAAATAGAATATACAATACCGCAATAACTTTTTTACAGTGTTTATTCTCAGCCACACCTCCAGTCCTACATTATTCTCTGGGACATGAGGGTGTGTATGCATATCTGTAGGTATATATATAAAATACTAATATATTTAATATATTCTATAATTACCAAGTATATTATTACATTATCATAAAATTATATTGAAATAATAATATATATTGCTGTGTAGTATAATTGTACTGCATTTATATTTGTGGTTCAAAAGTGTGTTAGAAAACATGCTTATCATAATTACCCTACAATTGCTCTTTAGCAATACTGGAATTACAGTCACCATAGTATAAAATATGACAGTATTATCTTTATACATTATTTATATTCAAGTACAGCTTGGAGGGCTTTCTAATTGGTTTCTGCTTAGAAGATAGAAATCTTCCATTGGTACCAGCCTTAGAACGAGCTCTAGGCAGGGGCTCCAGCTCAATAACAATTTTTTCAGCACACAGTTCTGATGTGGGTTCTGGATCCCTGTGTTCAGGTTCTGTTACTGTCTTCCCATGAGCAGTGTATTCATTAAGCAGTGATGTTAATGAATTTGTCTACAGAAACTTGCATCTCCTCCTGCGGTACTCAAGTAGCATTTGCTTGCTAATGCATCCATGAAAACTTGAATAAACCAAGGCATTTAAGACGTCCAGATCATCGTGGTTTTCTCTGAAATCCCTCCCTTCTGAAGATGCCTATTTCTCTCTGTGGACAGCTTGAGGAACCTAGAGAGTCCAGCTCAGATTTTCACCTCTGTCTTTCAGTAATCGAATATTAGCTCAAGGCAGTCCCTTCTGAGTATCGCTCAGGTTCTCCCTACCTACATCCTAAATATCAACACATCATGGCTTCAGATAAAATGCAGAGTTCTTAGATCACCTGTTCTATACTTAGGTTCAAATGACAGGTTATAGTGGTGCCATCAGCCTTATTTTCTCTTTCTTGCCCATGGGGTCTTCCTGCATCCTTCCCTTCACCAGTCCTCAGCCTGATAAAGCTGGTGTGTAGGACAGTTGATGGGGCAGAATGAGAGAAGGGAGATGCCAGCACACATCTGCTCCACCATGTAGATATGGACTGTAGACTCCAAAGTATGGGGTCTTCTGGTGAGTGGCCATTGTCATTAGACTTTGTTCTCAGAACTAATATCTTTGTTTCTTGAGAAATATATGCATTATTGAGATTTGATTGCCAAACGCAGGAACAAACACCTTGAACCTACGTTTACTTTTTTTTTTTTTTTTTTTTTTCAGTATTTATGTTCACCAAAACAATTGCTGTTGGCAATTTGTGAAGCAGGAACTTTATTTTAGTAGAAATTAGTTGGACAAATATATTGTGATGTAGGTTTGGACAAGAATGTGGTTGAGTGTGTGGGCTCCTTACAGGATATTCAAGGAGCTCCAAGCAGTGGAGGATGAATCAGGATGAATGAGCGAGAGAAAAATCAAGAAAATGCATAAAGGAGATTTCCACAGCTGCATGAAAACAATATATAGGCATTGAACTCAGGAATAAAAAGACAATTCCTGGCCCCACTGACGTCAGTTAAGCTTCTTGGATTCAGTGAATAACGTTGGATCTTTAATCAAAGACTGCTGGTAGTTATTTCTTAAGGTAATAATTAAAAACTATACAAGCCACTTCCTACACTGCTTGAGTTCAAGCTCTACCTCTATTGCTTATCAGAGGCCTCCTGAGAAATAAGTTGATGGACTCATGACATTAACTATGTAGTATCTGGGCATTTTCATATCATCGTCTTTCATCTTTTTGGTCCCAGCATTTTGCCAGTAAAACAAATTTATAATTTGTTAAGTCTTTTTTTTTTTTTTATCTCCTATTTTCTTTTCTTTTTTTTTTCTTATCTTTGGGAGATATTGGAGCCATACAAAAAAAATCATCATTATTTGAGTCACTTGGAGAACATATAAAATGCTGCAAATCCTATTGGAATACATCAGCAGTACCGATGGCCATGGAAAGATGGAGAAGATATCCAAAGGAGCCTTTTGTGAGGACTAGACAGAGTGTCTGAAGTGGGATCTCAATGCTGTCCTAAATATTCTGAGGAGTTTAGAGATGCAGAGCATTTTGGGGATGATGCATAGCTAAACTCAGACTGTGAAGTAAAAGTAGGGATATGAGTTTCCTATGACAGGTAGGACAATTCACATCTGAAGTTGTATTTCAAGCACAACTTGTCTTTGCCTTCTAGAAAGTCCCATTTTCTCTTCCTCTTTCTCCCTTGTCATCACATTATCCATCTTTGCTTAGCACTTACAGAGGCACCTTTCCTGTTCGTTTTTCTGGCCTCTCATATTTCCAGCTCCTTCATGAGCCTGTGAAATGAGGCAGTGTTTGTACTTGGTAGGTTTTTAATTGTTATTAGTTTCTAATTAGTCAGGACTTCTCAAATCAATCTCAAATGGTAGGAGGTTGTTTATGTTTCACTGGTAACTTGGGGAAGTAGAGAAAGGTTTAATTTACTGAGTAAGTGGTCATGAGTACAGAGCAGAGATCATTCCAGCTTCCACAAATGAAAATGACTTTGCATTATTTTGGTGGGAATGAAACAAACACTCACTATTATCAAAAAAATAAATAAAAAAACTGACCTCGTGATGACACAGTAGCACTCAGATTCTTCCTTTCATTTTTGGTCAACTGTAGAAATTGCTATTGCTCAACATATTCAGCAGGTTTGTATGGTCTATAATTGGACCTCCAAGTTCTGTTCTCTTTCTTTTGAAATGATTGTTGTAGAAAAGGTTCTCATAAAGTCAATTCAAAGTTAGCTAGACCAGGACACTTCCAATAAGTGCACATAAACATATTTTCTTGCTGAAACTTGTTTTGTAAAATTTCCGGCTGATTTGTGCTTTATTTATCTGAGTTATATAATATGCTTTAAGATTCACTAGAATGGCAAGGAGCAAGAAGTTCAATATAGCAGCATTAGCCATTTGCCACAGTCTGCATTCAGGATTGCTACACTTTCCTTGCAGCAGGCGAAATGGCATGAAAAAGAAAAAGAATTTCACCCAGCACCATTAGGAGCGAGTGGGTGGGCAGAACCATTTTCACCAGGATCCTTCTGACTAGCATGGACCTGAAACAGCACCGTTTCTGCTCAAAATAGCATGCCATAGGCAGAGACATTTTGTTTTTGCTAAAAGCAAACAGAGTTGCTAAGAAACGAATATTGCAGATACGGAAATCCACAAAAGGGTTGACAGTTGCTGAACAGTGCATGCTGGAATGAGTGGTTTAACAAACAACGCCATACAGATAGTGGAGAGGAACTAGCTGATTCCCTAGCCAAGCATGGTCCTTCCAGGAAGAAGCCCATCAGCTGCTCATTGCATCCTTTTCTCCAGCATGCATATTGCTGATGGAGAATAACAACCTCGGGACATAAGAGTGGCAAGGCACACAGAGAACACACACAGAGGATTTCCAAATCCTCTGATTTGGAAATCTGGGAAAACTGAGTAGATGAAAGTATTTAAAAGACATAAGGCTCCAGCGTTCCTGTCTCTCAGAACTGGGAAAAGCAAAGGTTAGCGAGTCCTTACAATCTCTCTAGTATTGCTTCTGAAGGTCTAGTCTTGGCAGTCCTGTTTAACACTTGGTTTCTTGGACATCAAAGGACAAGTCATGAGGTTGGGTTTGTATCTCAGTCTATCCTTTACAGATTAAGGGGATGCCCCACCATGGTGAGGGTCAGCAACCCTGTTGATACTTGTTCTCCTTGGGTTTGTAGACACCATGCTGTGTTTTAGGGCTCTTTGGGGCTTCTATGGATGATGGCTCATTTGTGGCTACACAGGAATCAGGTTATTAACACCAGTATGTCCCACGTCAGTCAAATTTTAGCTACTGCAACTCCCTATGCTAAAAAAGGGATCTGATAAAACTTACATAACTTGACAACTGATAAATGCACCATAGGCAGAAAATGACTGCATTTCATGTGTACATGACTGTGTGCATGGGGATTCTCTTTAAATTTAGCTTAGTGAACAGTATAGATGAAACAGGCTACTGAAATGTGAGACATTGAAAGCATGGCTGTCCACTACAGTGGCAGAATACTTGGCTTAAAGCTTGAAAAGCCTGTTCAGGAATGGTCCCCATCTGGAACAGCTCAGGAGCCATCTCTTGTCCGGTATGTTTCCATTATTGTTAGGTACATTCTTCAGTAGGGTGGGCTGGGGAAAAAATGACTTATTAAAATAGAAGATAAAAGCAAAGCAAACTAAAACTGAGCCAATCTGATTAATAAAGAATGCCAAGAGTTGGTGTTAATTTGTGGCTGATTTTAAGTGCCTGGTGGGTGGAGAGAGAACAGCCCACAAGAAGCAGCTGGGCTCCTTTTCCATCCCCCAGTCCTGCTGTTGGTGCGGTGTGATGGGGGAAAGAGGAGCACACAATCAGGCGATTCATCCCCATGCTGTCGCACTTTGCAAAGGCAAAGGAGAAGAAGGGAAGAGGGGAGCAGGAGGGAGAAAAAGGCAGCTACCCACATTTCATGAAAAAATTAAAAATTATTAGCAGATATTATGCTTCTGGTAACCTAAATAGGGTCAATCTATAGGGTAAGTAGGGTCAGCTCATTCTGACCAGCATTCACTGCATCTTCGTTAGATGTTGGTAGACAGCTCCAAGAAAAAGAACTTTGATGCCTCTTGTCTGATTTCTTGGATCAGGAATGCTGAGTGATATGGGGAGTGCTCAAATCAGACTCAGTGGGTCTGAAAGTGTTTACAGCCATTTGTTGAGGCCAGAGTTGCTGGTTTATTTGCAGAACTAAGATGGAGATGAGCTCCTCCATTCACTGCTGCTCGCTGATGAGGAGCAAAGGACAAGGAGTCTTTCTGAGTTCTTTTGCATTGTGGTGCTTCCCTCTGCATCCCTTGTGCTGAGTAATACCTGAGCATCTAACAAGAGATTTCCCAGAGCATTTACAGTGAGATGGGCATAAATTTCCAGGTGTGACCTTGTCCTGATTTACTTGCCTTTAACAACAAAAAACAAAAATCTCATAGCCAACAGAATAGGGCCCTGGTCAATGGAACTTCTTGTTTTCATTGAAAAAGACATGATGAAAGCTGGGAATTGCCCTTTCATGTTGCTGACATGAAGGGGAATCCAGGAAAGACTTGACTTGCCTGGAACTGACAGCCCTCTGGAACAGTAGGGATGCCATCCAAATCACAGGTCAAGGTAGAAACTTTAAGCTGATGACTTGTTTGCCCTCAGGGCTGCTCTGTATAAAAGAGGTCCTTCTGAACAGGCAAAGTTGTGCTTGGATTCACTTTAGTTGCTCCAGAATGAGGCTTTTCCTATGAGGAGAACCCAGGGAAACCCAAAAGTGTTAGCCTTGATGCTTGTATTCATTTAGTCTCTGGCCTCTGTGGCTATGCCTATCCTAATAAATAAATGAGGGATTAAATGCAAGTAGGAGTGCTGTCCCATGATCATCCAGACTGCTTAATTGCTTGCATGTTCCCTAGTGCAGTTTTGGCCCAAGTCAATGCCAGGACACAGTTAGGCAGATGACTGAGCCAAGGGACTTTTTTTCGGCAGCTCTGTGGGATGTAGCCAGCCCATTTCACAGGGGAAAAGAGCTGAAGTGTGTGGAGACACGCTGGGCCACACTTGGCCCCAGAGCCAGAGAACAGGCCCTGCTCTGTTTTGTTCAGTAGTATAGACGTAGCCTGTGGAGACAGACAGCAAAAGGGCAAATTAGCATTTGGTTGGCATGTGAATTTCTGTTCTTTAGGAACAAAAGGAAGACCATCTGCTCATTGTGTCTCGCATATGAGGTTGGGGTTTTCGCTCACAACTAACCTGTGCTGGATTGCAGTGATTCAACGAATATGAAGATACAGCAAGCCCTCTTAGTAGTGCCCTGGGAGATGGAGACCATCCACCTTGCCTCTGTCCACAATGGGTCAACCTACCCTCCAGGCAAAAAAATGGCAATACTTCTCATCTCCGGATGCTTTCCTGGAAGGATTGCTCATCTCTCCTGCATATGCTGACTTATTGAGGCTGATTCTTGGGCTTCACACGTGGGTTTGTTATTGCAGGGCTTGTATGCTGCTATGTTTTTGTGACGTTTCTCTAAATTGCTACTGGGGTAGAAGCAGGAAGAACAGCCTATCTTTCTTGGGAGGAAATGGGAAGCATAAGAATTGCCTGTACACGGTTTTATTGCTAAAGACCTTTTTAGTGTTGTCTTGGGCAGTAGCTTAAATCTTAGCTCTGCTTGCTGTCTACAAACACAATAAACCCCCAACTCTCCTCCAGCTCCCCTCTCAAATCCCATCTGCCTGTCTTGTCCGCCAAAAGAGAAAGCCCATACAAATGAAGGAGCATCTGAAAACCACAGGCTCTACTGTCATCTGCATGATGAAACATCACCCGAGTGATTCTTAGAATAAATATAAACCATCCTCCTTCGATCCTTCATCTTCATCAAGGCTGCATGCAGGCAGCTAACTAACCCCAGCCCCAAACCAGCACACTCTTAATGCTACACAAATCACTCTGCCATGTCCTCCAGCATATCCTGTGATTAAGCAAAGTCCAAGGAAGAGAAAAAAGGAAGCCTTTGCCTCATGTTAAGCCCGTGCTTGCCTCTCAGCTATGCTCTCTACACCTTTCCCTCTGTCCTCCTTCCCATGCATGCTGCCCAAGGGCACCTGGAGGGAAAGACTGAAAAGAAAAGAGGAAATGCATGCATCTGGCTTAATTTATGCAGATCTTGAACTTCTTATTGTGGTGACTAATCAATGAAACTGAAGGAATAATCCAGCTTGTTAGTGCCTCTACTGTGATTCCATCCCCTTGTCTGACTTTCTGCATGCGAGGATCTTAGGATTTGGGCCAGTCTCTGCCCTGAGGTGTTTGCATTGAAAAGAGGGGTCTCCTGTTGCTCTGCAGCATGGTTAGCCCAGACACGGACCTACATAGACATGTGTATAAGTCTTCAGAAGTCTTCAACTGAGGCACATCACCAGCCCAACCACCCCTTTTCCAGGTACTTCACTGGCACAGCACAGAGCATAGCACAGGAGTTGTGGAAGGCAAGATATATGAAGTCACCTTGTTTTCGTGTGGGAGAGAGGTTAGCAGTATGCAACTTGTGGCACTCTGTTTGATTTCAGGTCAGAGAATGGGCCCTGGCCTGGTTCCTTTAGAAGTATGGATGTGTCTTATGACTTTGGGGAGGGTATTAATATCCCTGCACATCTCTATAATAAGCACAAGAACAGTTATTGAGGCAAGGAACAAAAGTTCATCCACATCAACCTGGACACGCGGGGAAATCAAGGAAAGGCTCTTCCCCCTGTCTGTGCCTTCTCATTTCCTAAGGAGATCAGTTGACTCTTCTGGGACTGGCAGTTACATCCAGACCATCATCTTTAATAGCAACTGATGGACCTGTCCTCCACAAATTGTCTAATCCGTTTTGGCACTTGTTTATACCTTTAGCCTCCACAGTATCCTGTGGCAATGAGTTCCCCAATTGAATTATGAGCGTTGTGAAAAAGCACTTCCTTTTGTTTGTGTTCAGCCTATGGGGTCAATAAGGATGGCTTTCTGCGTCATGAGGCTTAATTCACTCCTGATCTTCATGTCTCTTGAGGACCCTGGAGAGAAGGTGCTGTAGAAATACATGCATTTATCATCCTTTTGATTTGTAAGTGCATATTGCAAACTCCTGCTGCTTCAAGGTCTTGTCTGAATCCCAAATCATCTAGATCTCCTCTCTGCACTACTTTTCTACCCTCTCCATAACTTGGGGAAAGTCCTATTCACCTACTGTGACATGATAGCAGAAGATGCCAAATCCTCTCATTTCAGACCATGCAGGAGAAGCTGGGGCCATCCTATATGTAGAGTGTTCCTTCAGCTCAAGTCTTCCTGCGCTACCCATTCTGTGGTGGGGAAAAATGAGGCAAGAGATAATTAAGGTGATAGTTTGCTAAAAGTACCTGTAGTTTAGATGCGCCTTTTGGACTACAGCCTAGATTTCCGTCTTCCTGGTGAGAGGTGCCATTTCTCCCCCAGTCAGGAGATATAAGTCCCAGCCAAATCTAACCATTATCATTTTATAGTCTTACTGTGTGGAGCTTAAATCAATAGACATCCTCATTGGGCACTGGAAACTGAGTGCTTAAAATTACAAGCAGCTTCCAAAAAGAAGTCATTCTCAGGAAGCTGAAATCCTGGTGTCTTTCAGGAGGGATAACCACTTGCAATCTGGCTTTTGCTATGCTGAGATGGTATCATTCAAAATGAAAGAGTGAGGCATCCTTGGAGTTGCTTTAGAAAGTTGTATCCTAATGTAGTCTTTCCTTCTACCCAGATACTGTCTGGGAAGTCTAGCCTCATCCTTGGGTACTGTCAACACAGTTTCCAGGTGGGGAAACTGAGGCATGGACATTGAAAGAGAGCACAAAGCCATGGAAGGAGTTAGTGCAACAGCTCACATGGCATGTCCTGTAGAACCAGGGCTGCAGCTGATGTTGATTGCCCCCCACTGCTCTGCACTGCCAGGAGGTGGAAGACACCAAAGTAGGAGTCCACCAGCTGGTGCTGAGACCAGCACTAGAACTTGCGCCAATGCAGGGGTTGGAGCTGGCTGCCAAAGCAACTACTTGAGATTTTGTCCTCCCTTCTCTCCTCTTATTCTTCCAGCCCAGCTGCAGGCCACTGTCATTGACTGCATGTACGCCTACTTAAGAGATTCTTCTCTCAAGGGACAACTATCCTGGTGCATTTAATCTCATGCTGAGTTTCTAGTCAAGCCCCTCATTGCCCTGGAAAACATACCTGAGGATTGTTTGCAGAACACCAACAGACAGAAATAACTAGTGGGAAGTTTCTAGGCTTTGCTGGGGAGAATCTAGGGTGTTTCTGACCATGTACATTGCTTCCAGTAGGCCATCAGTCTTTTCACTGGGGTGTATGTTTGCTTTGCTCATGTGAAACTGAGGCAGAGAAAGATGTTGATGTCAGCATAAGATCCATCAGATGAATTCATTTAAGAACCATGCAGGATCCTCAGCTTTGCTCTGTATGGACAGATGACCGACCCTATGACATGCATCGTCCTTGAGACTCTCCAGGTCCAGATTTGTTCCCAGACAGACATGCCAATACGATGGCACTTGGATGGAGGAAAGCTGTTGACAAATATAGCTGCAGCTCAGGTTGAGAGGACATTTAAGAGACACAAAATGCACCTAACATCTGTCTGAAGTTGTGTTAGACCAAGAATAGGATGCTGTTGAGTCCTAGGCTTGATTCCCACGCGTAGCCACATCTGCAGCCACATGGAGCACATCTGATCCTCATCTGCTATTTTTATTCAGGTGAAAGGATTTCTGGGCCCTGGATTTTAGGGTCAAGTCTTTCTGCTTGGTTCTCCCATCCAGTCACTGGTGAAAGCATATAGATACAGGGATGGCACTTGAATCAGCTACACTCCTGCCTAAGGGTTTTAGCCATGGGCCCATCTTCAGTTAATGCCCTATGGAGCTGAGATTATGCTAATCTGACACTGGTATGAAATCCCAAACTGTTAGAAATGAACAATAAAGCAACATCTTTAATATTTTGCAGGACATTCTCAGAGCATTGTGCAAAAGATTAGAAATGCTCTTACATCCATATTTTCATGTGGGGAAACTGAGGAACAGTTTGGCAGAGCATCTTAAGTGGGAACATACATTAATCTTGAAGCCAGGATTAAAACCCAGCCTTTGACACCACCAGTGATGTACATCCTGGTGGCCGGGGCTGATGAGAAGCAGAAACTGGATGTTTTCATCATCAAGGGGTTAAAATTGATTAACTAGATGATTTCAGTTTCCCCATTGATCCTCAAAGCCTCCTGGGACTTGGGGACAATATGCTCCATTTCTAGACTTCACCCCTCACCTCTCCCTTTCCCCAAATCCTCTCCTGCCATTGAAATTTGAAATGAGGCTGTGCACCATCAGCTGAAAGCCAGATCTGTCGACTCTGATAGACACTGGGGTGGCTCAGATTAACTTGGAAGCCTCGGGGAAATGAAGAATGAGAGACAGAGCCTGGGACTGTGCCTTGGGCTTGTTTATTCAGCTCCCAAGATAACGAAGGCCACGTTATTCCCTGCACGCACTTGTATGCTTGCTCTGGGATGGATGTCCCACCACCCTCCTGTGCTGCCACAAATACTTCCATATCCAAAGGCTGGATTTCCCCAGGGCTACTTTTCTGGATGCTCCCAGGTACAGCATGTATCACTCACCCTGCAAAACAACCCTCCTTCAATGATGCTCTGCAACTCTCTCCTTTCACCTGTGTGTCATGAATACAGGTCAAGAACGGATAACTGGTTCACAGGCTGGTGTGCTATTGGTGCCATGGACCAGATATCCTCCATCATTTTTTGTACTGTTCTCAGGGGCTGCTGGAAGCCACCCAGAAGTCGGTGAATTGAAGAAGGTTGGGTTTGGAAACCTTGTGAGATGAAAGATGCTGGTGTATATTGATATCATTTATTCGCAAGGCAGACAAGTGACAATCAAATTTTCTCAGCTCTCAAGAGATGGATAGATGCTATAGGCAGTATATTAGTCTCTCTGGTGGCAGAGTAAGCATGCCAGGCTGTGAGGGTGCATGCTGAGATGTGGTTCTGGTCACTGAAACAGAAGGATGGGAATGAGTCTGGACACTTGTGCCTTTTCTCTTTGCTTTTCAGTGCAGCTTTGTCCAGTTCTCAGGATTTTGATCCAAAGGCTCATGCAGTGCCTGTGTAGCAAGGGAATATGCCCAGCTCTGATCAGTGCTGGGACAGATTCTGCTCCAGTAAGATGTGATGGGGTTGCTCGAGTCAACTGAGTGGTGCTGGTTTAGCATCCAGAGGGACCATGTGCACTTAAGTCAGAGAGGGTCCCAAAAATGTCCTAGTCCTGTAATACTCATTAACCTCTTGTCCTTTGGGGTTCTAATTTACTCTGGATTCTGAAGTGCCAAAAAAATCAGCACAAATCTTTATAGATCCTAAGGGAAGACCAAAGAGAAGAAAGATTGACAGATCATTAAAAAATAAATTTAAAAGCAGGTAAAACCTTAGCCAGGGTTTTGATGGGAAAGGCAATGCTCCAGCATGGCTTCAAGCTCCATCCTTGCCTCGGTGCCAAGCAGGATACCTACAAACATCACAACCTTACATAGCCCACGGGGACCAAATGTCAGACTCGTCCCATCCTTTCTCAGGGTGCCCGTGAGCTGCCGGGTGACAGATGCTGTGTTGTTTCTCCAGGCATTTCCAGAGCCCTTTGCTCACTTGCCTCAGGAGTCTGAAGAAAATTTTCTGGCAGTTACAGCTTTCCTGCTAGTGGTTCCTTGTGAATAAGGGCAAAGCATATTCCTCCGTTAGTAAGGATATTTTGTTTGATATCCAGGGATTTCTTACAGGGCAGTGGGAAATCCCAGGAAAAGAGGATGAACTTGATCAGAGGATTTTTTTGTTTGTTTTGTTTTTTTTTTTTTTTTCCCACTCTGCTAGGATATCAGATGTATGTCAGAAGCAGAAGGAAAACAGAGGGAATGGGAGATGGGAAGACAGGCAGAGAAAGGGGATCTTGGCATCTTGGCACATCTGAGCTAGTGGGGACAGATCAAGGTAAGGTTGTTTTGAGAGGTCCTCCAGAAGGCAGTATGTAAAGATGAGGGGGTTTGTGTGTGTGTGTGTGTGTGTGTGTGTGTGTGTGTGTGTGTGTGTATTTGTGTGCATGTGCATGCATGCACATAAAAGAGTGCCATCCCTTGGCCCAATCCAGCCTGCTGCAATCCTCAGCATGGATGTGGGGCATGTTTAGTTCTAATTTAGCTCAGCAAAGCTTTTAGACTACAAAATTCACTGGAACCAATGCAGAATAAGTTCATAAACACCTTTGGTATTCCAGGTTCCAGCTGCGCATTGGTTCCTACCTGGGTCTATCTAGACTTCTGGCAAGACCTGACTTGTGCTGTGTTTCTGAGCCATGCCCGGCACAGTAGATTTCTTTGCTACCAGTGGGCTTGGAAGTGCTGCCACATGACATATGCTCAGCAAAAGGAGCTAAATGCTCAGAAAAAAATGACTGGCATAGGAAGAGAAAGGCATGAGTGGCAACATGGTCTCCAAGCTGGAGGAAAGGGAGGGAAAGGGATCAAGGAGGGATGTCTTCCAGCTACATCAAGGCTAGCTAGACTCTTGATGTGGCTACCAACCCAGGAACTTGGGCAAATCAGACGACTAGAATCTAGGTGCATGGTGCCCAGCACAGGAGCATTAACTCTTGCATTTAAACATCACCTCTTCATCTGCAGGTTGCAATGTTTTGTATACTTCCCTATCTTGGGATTTTGGTGATTTAAAGCATAGAGGTGCTGCTATCAACACAGCTACCCATTGTGTCTCTGACACATATTGAGCCAAAGAAGCAGGTGCTAAATACACGAGTATTTATTTATTCTGTGTAAAAATATACATAGAGAGATTCCCATTTCAAGTAAGATCACATGAAGGAGAAAAAAAATATATATGTTTATGTTCCTTATGCTAAAACCTTCCAGATGGAACTGCATTCATGGGAAATCAATTCTGAGACCTAACAGCCATAACACAGTGTCCCATTAACAGGTCTGCTTAGTTAGAGTTTGCTGTCTTTCACAGTGCTGTTCCTGGAGAGGAATCAGCAGGGCAGGAGGGAAGCACGTTGTGCCCGCTGCATCCTTATGCAGCAGCAGGCGTGAGAAAAAAACGGGTTCGCAGAGGGCAAGAGCCTTGGGCTGGATCCCACGCGCTGGAGTTGCCCTTCGGCACTGGATCTCGGCGCGGCGCTGGCTCCTAACCATCTCGTTGCCATGGAACCACAGATGGCTCTCGCTTCCGAGCTGGAGACAGGGATGTTTCTTCCCGGGCTGCACCAGAGGTTAAGATTATCCAGGCTGGCTCATCGCTATGAAGGTCGGGTGGACTTTGGCTTTGCAAACAGCTGTGACTGCTTCCCAGCAGCGTGAGATGCTCACCAGGGTCTGCCCACAAGCCAAGGAGAGGCGAGCTGGCTCTCCCCTCCTCTCCACTCTCCTTTCAATATGCAGCTAAACAGGGATCCTTCACTCCCTGAGCTGACATTTAAAGTGTTTATAGTCATTTGGAGGCAACCCCTACTGCTAATCATGATGACCTCTTTGCAAACGAATCATTTGCCTGTAATTTTCATTGTGGCTAAGCATTGTTTTTCCTCTGCTAAGTGGGTGGCTTTCCTGAAATCCAGCCCTTGAGAAATCCAGGAATTTGGCGCGGTGCATTTTGCACTGCAGAGTTTTGCAGGCTGAAAACCAGTGTCAGGACTGGGAGTCAGACTTGTAAAAAATTTAAGTGCAAATGCATTTGGACTCCACGCTGGTTAGCGTCAGGTCTAGCAGACAGCAATCTGCTGGCAAAGACAGCAGTGATTTGAAGCTCCACTGAAACCCCGTTTGCAAATAAATTGTTGGACTTTTTAATTTCCTAACTCTTTCTTTCCCATATAAGGCTTTTTGCAGGAGAGGGCTTAGCTGCATGAATTCTAGTTTTACTGAGCATTTATCAGGCCACTATAAAAGCTTCCTCTGTTTGCAATCAGGGGTGGGAGAGGGCAGAAGGGAAATGAATAGCATGAGTAGCATGGACAGATTGTGGCATGACTTTGACCCTAATTCCTTCCTGGCAGCATTAGCCTGGTCCCTGATCTTTGAGAAACGTGTCCCCATTGATCTGAGCTATTTCTGGATTGCAGAGCAGAACAATATTAGTGGCTCAGAAATCTGGCAGCATGCAACAAGGTCCTCAATGCATACACCCTGAGCACTTTTACTTTTCTCTGTCTGGGGACCATGGAGGCCCCTTGAAATCAAGGCTGTGGTTTGCATTTGGTAGATAAAATCTTAGTAGTGCAAATGTGACTGCAACAGTCAGATTTGTCTTTCTGAACTCAGGTAGCATGAGATAAGGGCAGCCCTCACCTAAGAGGAAAACTCTTCTCCCTTGGGTAGACCAAAAGAACAGCAAAGGAACAACAACCAGGTATCTGACTGGAAAGGAAAATGAATGATGGCTGGATGGCCAGCAGTGGGAGAAGCCCTGCACAGTGCATTCAGCATCTCAGCCCCAATATCTAGTGAAACAGACCATGCCGCCTAAAAAAATCCATAAGTGTCACCTATGTGGAAGAGTCTTAGGGGGCTGAATGTGGCCCTGGGGGTAGTGGAGAGCCCTTGGAGCCAGGAGAGATGCTCCCTGGTAGCTTTACCCAAGAGTTTGGAGCAGCATTGCAGGCATTGAGGTGTCCTCCATGCAGAAGTCCAAGGAAGAGTGATGCTCCCTCCCCGTGGCTCTGTGCAACAACTCTGTTTCCCTGTCTTGTTTTGGTGGGAAGGAGGGAGGAGAGTGAAAGAAAGGGAGAGAGGAGCAAAAAAAAAAAAAAAAAAAAAAAAAAAACAGTCTGGCAGGAGGAAGAGAGGAGGCAGAGCTCAGCTGCCCATGCTGCCTCCAGCTCAGCCTTCCCCAAGTGCAGCCCAGAGCAGCATCCCGGGTCAGTAAGGACGGCGGGGGGAAAGGAGGGGTGCTCCCTGGAGCAGAGAGAGATGGGGTTATCTTTGCGGAGACGGTTGGAAATCACTGCAAATTCTCTGTCTGGGTAAGAGGAAGGGGCACCCTGCAGGCTGAGAGCATCAGCGAAGGAGGGGGGCAGTCACCATCCCTCCCTGAGGGTCTGAGATAGGAACCTCTTGGCATGTAGAGACATAGAGATGGATGGGGATGGGAACATCCCGGTGTGGGGCCGGCAGCACGGGGCTGTACCCTCTGCCAGAAGGACTAACTGGGGGATATGTGTGTGTGGGTGGTTCGCGCTGATTCTCTGCCTTACAAAGGGTTAACCTGCAAAACAAACCCCTCAAACCTCTTCTCTTTCTCTCCCCTCCTCTTTCCCGTTCCCTTTTTTTTTTTTTTTCCAGGTGTTGTTTATGGCCACAGGAGGGAGCTCAAATCCAGATATGGGAGGATTGGCTTGATTTCAGATCCTGAGCCTCTTAAACTCTCACTTTTCCACTAAGCTGGTCCCTGTTATGTCCAGGATCTGGCACCTGCTTGACATTTACTTTGAGTTCCAGAGGACCAGAGACCTAGGATGAGGAGCATTGGATCTGCCCTGAACCTGCTTTTGGTATCGCCACTCTACTTTGTGTGGACCGTGGTTGCTCTGGACCTGGCACAAGCACCCTGCACCACTTTGGTCCAGGGGAAATTCTTTGGATATTTCTCCTCCTTTGCTGTCTTCCCATTGAACTCCTCTCTCTGCTCTTGGATTATCCAGAACCCTGACCCTCGGAGATACACCTTGTACATGAAGATCCTGAAACCTACCAGCGTATGTGACCACCAGCACATCCGCACCTACCAGTTTGACTCCTTCCTGGAGTCCACCCGCACCTACCTGGGCATGGAGAGCTTTGATGATGTGTTGAAGCTCTGTGATGGGTCCACCCGCTACGCCTTCCTCCAGTCCAACAAGCAGTTCCTCCAGATGAAACAGACCACACCACCAGGGCTGGAGAGCGGGCCCGTGCGATGGAAGCCCACGAAGGCTCAGGAGAGGGACTTCTCAGTGGAGTACCTAGTGGTGGGCAACAGGAACCCTAGCAAAGCCGCTTGCCAGATGCTCTGCAAGTGGCTGGACGCGTGCTTGGCCATCAGCAGCAGCTCCCACCCATGTGGCATTATGCAGACTCCATGCTCGTGCTCAGGAGGCGAGGTCCTAGATCAGGCCAGCGAGATTCCGGGGTTCACAAAGAAGAAGGAAGACTGCTATAAGGATGGGATTTACTTGGAGAACTGCATGAGCAGCCCAAAGGACAGCAGTGGCGTGGAGTCCCTGGGTGAGTGGAGTGCGGCTGACTACCTGGGAGTATTTGGGAGGAAGGGCTAGTATGTGTCTCTCTCCTGGGGTCCCACAATATCCTGCTCATCCTTGTATTCGAGTCTATGGATGCCTGATATGGAAACCTTCTTTTCTCATTGATAAGCAGGTCTGCTATCCCCTGGTGCCTTTTTATTAGCGTATATCAGGGATGTAGAGCACCTTCCCCTGAATGTGTCCCAGTTTGGTACCTCGTTTGTTTTACTTATCCTGCAGCCTCAGAGCTGCAGAGAGGAGAGTCTTAACCTGAAGGTGAGCAGCTTTCCAACACAAAAATGTCCTAGAAGAGCCAGGATCCAAGTTACCTTCCAAGGCAGGTATCAACCTTACTTGGGGAGACAGAGGGGGCATGACAGAAAGGAGGGAGAATTAGGATGAGATGCTCCTGAGAGCCAGTCTCTGCATGTGTCACAACTGCTTAACCTTTCTCGTGTCATTCTTGGGGTGGAAATGCCTTTCGTGAAAATCTTAACCGTACGGTGCCATGCAAAATAGAAGGCAAACAGAGGGCCAGAAAGCAGCGCTTATTTTAGTGCCTGTGTTAGATCCGCTCTGATATATTTATTCTTGATTCCCATCCCACCTGCCAGCAGGCAGGTTATGTAAAACGGAGGTGTGATCCTAAATAGGAGTCTAGGCAAGAGCAGGAGGGAGTCTTCAATTTTACAAAGCTCGGATCTTCTCCAGAATGAAACCCCAGGGTCTTGTCTCCCCAAAATGCCAGATTCAAATGCCCTTTGACATCAGAAGATGAGCTGTACGTATCTGGTTCTGGACTTGGTGGTTTCTGTCTGGCTTTAGCCCACTCGGGAGAGAAGTTCTGCATGTTTCTGTGGTAGAAAGAAGGCAGATTCACTACACAAGAGGAATGAGGTTCTCAGGTACAGGTCCAAGCTGTGCAGGGTGATTTTCCTGCAGACCTCAGTTTGGAGTTAGCCGAGCGATTAGTATAAGATCGGGTTTTATTGCTTCCATCAGTGTATTTTGGGGGGAGATTTTGTTTCTCACTGATCTGTGAATCAATAGATGGAGACACACAGCCGAGCCATAAATCCTGCAAATGAGGACTTCAGTGGTGCCTCTTTCCCTGGTTATGAGTGCACTGCGATATTTGCTCCTTGCATCTCAGGTTTCTTTGAGATGTCCTTTCCTCCTCCGTGAGCAATGTGTGCAGGGAACCATGCAGCCCTCTCTTTGGGGTGACACGAGCCTCTCAAGTCATGTGTTGAGCTTCATATTTGCTGACTGGGAGATCTATGCATTCAGCCCAAGCAACATGACCTTTTCCATTACAGCCAAAGGTGAATTTTAAAAAAAGATTTTCAGCACATCCTGGAGCATTCGAGCTTAATATTGGCTTTTGTAAAGATCTTTCCCAGTTCAACTTGAGCGCTTGAGTGTTCCTAGGAAATAAACATGAAAGAAATTCTGAGGTGGCTAAATCAAAATTCTTTCTGGGTGTCAAATATTTGTAGAGAGTGCAGATTATTTTTTTGCTGTCTGCTCACATCTGCCCCATATTGAGGATGCAGAATTAGCATCTTCATGGATAGATCGCCATTTGCATGGACATGTAGCTCACAAAGTGCCCAGGCTCTCTATGTGCTGCTTTATCTGTCGCTCTCTATTTTGTTTTTTTTTTTTT
>NW_020455732.1:3320772-3364481 GCF_003342845.1 Nothoprocta perdicaria
AGTAAACAATTGTTTTACAAAATGGTCTCTGTACGCTCTCTATTTTGTTTTTTTTTTTTTTTGCAAAGGTTTGATCAGGAAGATGGAGATGATATCCAACTTGGATGCAGAACCAGTGATCTTTTAACAGTATTTTATGGGTGGAACATTTTGAGAGAGTTTCCAAATTCCTAGCACTTTTAGTGGTGGTTATTGATGTTATTGTTGTTCTGATTGTATTTGTAACAGTTTGAGGGTTTTTTTTTTTTTACAAGCTTTTTAGCTTTTTTTTTTTTCCTGATGTTTCCTGGGTCATTTGTTGCTTCTGAGCTTGTCTCTTGACACTTCCATCTTCAAACGTGTATGCATGTGCTGTACCAACCTAGTCTGATGAATTTTGAGGCAAGTTAAAAAAAAATAAAAAAGGAAGAAAGGAAAAGTCAAGTACATAAACACCATCCTAAAATGTGGAATCTGATTCTTCTTGGTATCTTTCTTCTACACATGAGACAATTTCAAAGCAAGGGAGTGGGTGTAAATTTACTAAAGCTACAATGAAGCACTGCTATGGAAGGAGAAGTGCCGTTTCTCTGGGAGATGCTGTGGCTCATAGAATACATAAGAGCCCTTCAAAAAGGTGTTATGACTGTGTTGAGTCAATGGCAACCCAAAGGATGGAGAATATATGTGGCTGGATTTGATGTTTTCATCTCCCTGCTCTTTGAAGTCACTCAAGAGCAGCCCAAGAATAGATTGGGTAGGCTGGACTTTGTTTTCCATAGCTGAAGAACAGACCAGGAGATATAAAATCTGCTCCCAACCAAGCTATGGCTAAGAAGACACTGACCTTGCCACTTAAGAGCAAGCTGAAGAAGAAGATTGGAGCCTGTTTATACAATTCCTTGTACCAATGCCCAAGCTTCGCCTCAAAGAATTTAGTGGGGTTTGTGTTTGTTTGTTTATTTTCACTGGATTTTCTCATTTGCTATCAGTTCTGTGACATGAAGAAACCTAATTTGCAGTCTGATTTTACTCGTAGTCAATGAGTTTACACCTGGCCCAGGTCCATAGGGACGTTTATTTACAGTAATACTTACCAAAGTGACTCTGCCTTCATCCCAAAGAGACAACCCCATCAGAGACCTGTTGGGGTGGAATTATTTCCTTTTAATAAATCTTGAAGATGTTTGATGTTATTTTCCCCTACATTTAGTGAGATACCCCTTCACACTCTTTCCCCAGCGTAGATGCTGCAGAGGTTACTGCAGGCAGTAGTGGGGGTGGAAAGAATCTGTCAGGGTGCAGAGGCGTCAGCAGATATTTCAGTGTCTTGCTGCATGGGGAGCTCATCCTGATGATCAGGATGCACTTGGAGATGTATTGGCAGCTGCAACCCACCTGCCACTTCGCCTGTCCTTGCTGCAGTTACCTCAAGGTGCTGAACCATGAGGGCTGTCAAATGGACAAATTTCTCTAGGGCAAGATCATTAAAGGGGAATGATTTGGGGCAGCATCAGCATCAGCTGGCGCAAGGAAAGCAGGAAGAACCTACCAAAGAAAGAAGGCAAAAAACAGATGTAAGTCCTGATGTTTATAGGTGGATAATCCTTTGGAAATGCAAGCTGGCATTCCTGGGATAGACTCCCTTGCAGGAGATAGGTAAAGACCTTGGAAGGATGCAGTTTGGAGAGCTACCAGAAACGAAGAGACCCTTGGCAATCAGGAGGGCTGAAAATCCTGGTGAACCTCCAAGATGTGAGCCAGCTTCCCTGTAAACAGAGCTGGGGTTTTAAATGGGATTCTGATGTGACACTGTAATGAAAGAAGGTTAAGTGGATGCTTAAGTGCTGTGCTGAGTTAGGCACTTAATGAATGACTAATTAGTTCTGTCTCAACTTAATCTGCTCCTGGAAGGCCTTTATAGTGCTCTCACATTGATGGCCCAAAAACATAACAGCAAGAGCTAGCCCCTCCAGTCCTAACAACCCTTCTGCAGGGAATCCAAAATACCAATTGAAAAAATGGGGTTAATTGTGTGCCCCTGAAATCTGTTATTTGCTCACTGGCAAAGTAGATGAAGAGTCATTTGATTCAGAGCTGGAAGGACTTTTATGATGGATGAGCCTGACCTGTTACATATCTCTACCAGAGAATTTCACCTATGCATTCAAGAAAATAACCAAAAATATGATTGAAACAGAACTTGCTAGCTTTCAGAATGCATTGCCAGGGTATTACTACTTCTGAGTGCTAAAGATTTTCCTGCTTTTCTTGGTAAACTTTTTCATTGCTTAATTAAGCCCATTGCTCAAAAAAAATACAGCCCATCCTCCCTGACACACTGTCCCCTCCCTGACACACAGTCCTTCACTTCTGCTTTTTAATGGTGTTTCACCTTCCAACCCTGGGATGTTTTTATGCCTTTGACTCTTAGATTAAGAAGACATCTAGCACTCATTCTTTACTATCTGTAGTGTTATTTATAGACCTACAAATAAATGTCTCCTTAACTTTGGCCACGTGAAGTACACTGAACCCCATAAATCTGTCACCGCAGGACATGTTCTCCAGATCTCAAGTTGTTCTTGCTTCATGTCTGTCTGATTCAACCAGACTCAGTGTGATGTTTCCTCAGCAGGTCTGAGCTTTTTCCTGGAGTCCCTGGTACAGAAGAGGGTTCAGAGGCATAAGGTCAAATGAAACAACCAGATTCCTTCAGATTCCTTCTTGCTGCAGAAATCACATTTTGTGGCCTGACTTCCCCTTCACCAGAGCAGAAATCATTTGTTAAGTCATTCCTTGTACTTGTGGTGAGCTTTAGTAACCACGAAAGTTCAGGTACTAACAAAAGGGCTGTGAGTAATTGCCCAAGAAGATGCAACCAAGCCTCTCTGTTGACCTCTGTTGTTCTTCCTTAGAACACTTGACTCTGTCCAGCTGGACTTGTGCAAAAGGAAGCCCAGCTAAGTCTCATTTTTGGATTTGCCAGCCAAAGGGCAGAGGGAGTTGAATGGATGCACTTTCTTTCTGGCATAGACCTAATGTGTGTACTTGGGGGAGGTGTGATGTTCTCCAGCTTCTTGCTGTCCTGTTGGTTTTTGCCCAGCTGCTTGGTCTGTGCATCCATCAGAGCAGGGCCATGACACAGTGAGAGGTCACCAGAAGATCATGAGGCAAGGAGGAATCTCATCCTGCTCTCAGGATGAGATTCTCCCATGCTGCCTCAAAACATTGTGGATTTTGGCTGACACTGTCCCAGCTTAAGTCCAAGCCAGAGCAGCACTGAGCAAGAACTGACTCCACTTCTAAGCTCCTGAAGAAGCAGGCGAACCAGAATCTGCCACCTTGCAATCAGTGGACCTTCCTTTGCTTGATTCCAGCACTCCATATGGGCAGCTTCTGAGGGTAAAGTCCCTTACTTGAGTAGTCACTGAGTGTTTCATGGGATTGGAAAATGTGGGTAACTCCTGCCTGGGAGCTGTTTGTTGCAGCACTAAACAGACTTGCATATGTACCTGTATGGAGATGCCCAGTGTGAGAGGTGATGAAGGAGGGAAATGAGAAATATAAATCAATCAGTTCCATTGTGAACTCAAGAGCATGTGGATATGATCACAATGCAGAAACTTCAGCAGTTACCATCAAACTGCACTCTTGTTATGGAAGAGAGGTGAAAGGTGGAATTCACATCCAGTTGCTGAGGGAGTTTTACAGGCTACTGCTCCCATTATTGCTGTGAGGGGACTTCTATGTGTAATCCAATGTGTGGCAGCTTGGTGAAAGGCTCAGCCTGTCAGTTTTGCATGTTTATTTTTAATTTTAGTTCACCATTGTTTAGCAGCCTTTCATATGCAGAACCTATAGCAGATTCCCCAAAAGAGTTTTGTGTGAGATTGTTGGATAAAATTTAGATGCAGGGAGACACAGAAACCATATTCAAAATCAGCACATCTGCGGCCAGGCTTTACAACTGTAACTCCTGTCATACCAGAATGAAGATGTTACAGTCTCGGAAGGAAGGATGTACAGAGCAATATCTGGCCCTTTTCAACCCCTACCCTAAGCATCTCATGTATTAACATGATCACAGCAGGCTGCAAAACAACAAGATCAAAAATCTTTGTAAAGAAAAAGGCATCCATGGAGCTTTTCAGGTGCCTAAATACTCTTTGAGGTGCTTGATACCTATAGATCTCACTGGCACTCAACTGTTCATTTTGATGAGCCCTGTCTGTCTAGCTCTTCCTTGAGAAGGGAATTTCCCCTTTTGCAATGCTTGTTTTCTTTATGTTGATGCAGCTTCTAAAGACTTCAGTTGAAGTCTTTCTGTAGAACAGTAGTTTCTCCTGCTTCTTCCAGAGCACCATTGACATCTCTACGACTCATACTTTCTCCATTATTTTCCTGTTCCTGTTGTATTAGCCACTGCAGTCTTGCAGCATCCACTGCTGTTGGTTCTGGCTCCTGCGAGCCTGTCATCCCCCAAGTCACCACTGAAGCATGCCTGGGCTAAATAGGTTGGAAAACTGGTTTTGGATTCTCAGCAGGTATCACCCAGTATGGCTCTGTGATACATTAACCCGTGGAGGATTCAGTATCTGTGTGTCCCTGGAGTGGCTCCACCAAAGTCACCTCCAGTTGTTGCCTCTCTGCATGGTACACGATCTCTTTGTACTTGCTGCAGCCAGCAATCTGATACCCTATATTTGATAAAAATATCCTGCTTGTCAGCCTTCTGGCGGGGCAAGACAGACAGGCTAGCAAGGAACGTCCTTTAGCACATCATTAGAATTGCAGATCTGTTGGGTTTAAATATATTTCTTTTTGTTCTCTGGCTCCAGTTTTGATAGCACAATAATTGCCGCACACCTCATTAAGCTGAATGCTCTCGGTGGGCCATGAGTTGTTCCTGCAGTCAAATGAGCAGCTACTGGCTTGGGATATGCTCAGCGTAATAAAGAAGACTGAGCGGTAAGAGTTGCTTCTCCTGGCTCCCAACTCAACTGCATGGCCATGGTGGGGCAGCAACTCCATCCCATCATTGCTGGAGTAGGTAGAGCTGAACTCACTCTGCAGTTTGTGGGCTGTGATCCATATAAACACCAGCAGCAACGGGGGAGAGAAGCACAAAGAGGGTCTGGTGCTGATTCCTCAAGCTGAAATACTGCAACAGCTTGCGTGTGTGGAGAAGATAAGGCTGTGGTCACGTGCATGTAAAAAGTCTGGGAGTATCTCAAAATACAGGGCTAGAAGGACTGTCAAATGGAAGGCAATCTGATCCCTCCATGCATCCTGTGGCAGGACCAAAAATATTGGTAAAAGTCATCAGCTTTGTAAAGTTGCTTGAGCTAAAGAAAAAGATGCTGTGACCTCTGCTAAATTAGGAGTTAGAAGATTTCCATCTTCTAACCGAATAGAAATTGATACTTTCCATCTTGTTAGTATTTTGTTCTTGCTGTTTATGTTTCTGAATATCATTGAGCTGAAGATGACTAAATCAGAAGATGGTGAAGTTCTGCAAATGGCACTGAAACATCTAAGAGTATAGAAACTTTTCTCCATCTGATTTCATTGATCCTACTCCTGAATCCAAAGCCTAATTCTTTTGAAGGGTAGAGATGCAGATTACTGGTTCCTAGGCTTTTGTTGAGACTCTGGTGTTGATACACAATGCAGAGTCTGTGCTTCATGTTTTACTCAACCCACAGGAGGCTGAGACAAGACATGAGGCGCAGTGATTCCTGCATGTGTCTTCTGCTTCCCCAGACTAAACCCTATACTATGAAAAGCACAACTCAGTGATCTCTGTTAAAACTTTGTATGTAGACCTGTAGGCTGCCATACATGCCTGCTGGATGAAGTCAAGTTTTTCCCTTCCAAAAAAAAATTGAGTTACTGGCCACTTTCAAACAGACTTGCTGGTGTGACAAAGATCATGAACAGAATCACACTTCTGTGGTGAAAGACAGTGTTATTGAGATATCACGTTGCATGTGCTGTGGGAAAGACTTTAGCATGGGCCCAGCTTAACCATCTGAGCCCTCCATGAGGGCTCATTCTAGAACCATATGGGGAAAGAAACTGCTTTGTTAGCTCTGTTGGCTTTAAAGTTAGTTAAGGAACAGACAGGTTAATTCATGTGGGCACTGTATATGGGTACATACCCACAGGAAAAAAATATCATATTAACTCTGGAATAGAGAGATGCCAAGAGAAAGAAAGTCCAATATCCTGTTCTTGTCTATGAAGACTTACCAGCACTGCTAGTATTTTTGCTCCAGGTGCCTACTAGCCTAAGACTAGGACTAAGTTCCCTAAAGGCATTGGGTTAGTGATTTCTGCAGAACCAGACCAAGGAGATGTCTACACATCCAGATTCCCAGTTGCGGAGATCTGCTTGATGAGACATCACTGCTGTGCCCAGCCAACAAAGCATTAGTGCCAGGCATGTTATTTACAGCTGGGCTTGCTTGGCATTTGGCTTCTGTCTTGTTTGCATGGAGTCAGTCAAAGGAACTTCAATTAGAGTGAACGAAGGCCAACAATTAATTTCTGCCTATAAAAATCCTTTCTTCTTCATACCCTTTTCTCCTCCTTTGTTTAGTTTGTTTTGTTGTTTTCATGTCCTGAATTAGAAATGCTGGATACTTCTTGCTAAGCATTGCTCTTAACAGGACCATTGGGGATTCCAGCAGGAATAAAGCCTGTTTTGTGGAGCTCTGCTGGGTTTGGAACAACTCTTTATCTTGGGAGCAGCACCATGAGGCTGTGCCCAGTGCATAGCCACATATTATATCTGCGGATACTGAAACCAAATTGTGGAGAGTCAGATCCAGCAGCAGCATAATGCGGGAGTGATTCAGCCTTGAGTGTGGGTGTTTGTAATGTTTTCATCATGACCTAGCAGTACATCATCTGAACCCCGCTGACCACTTTCCTCATCAGAGATGAGTTGTCCAGCCTTATTAACCTCCCCAGATTCTCCTCCCTCATGCTCAGATGTTAAATTCTGGGGGCAGCTCCTTCTTTAATTGGCCGGAACTTTCAGCCAGAAAGCTAGAGAGGTCACCCCACAGCTGCCCCTCAATAAGGTCAGCCAGGATTAGCTGGCAATTGGGTGAGTCAGGAGTTAGGCAATGTTAATAACAAGGAAGGCAGGCAGCAGAGCAGTGGCTCAGACAGATGCTTGGCTTGCTGTGGAGGGTAACTCACTGAAGAAGAAAAGAAGCAGGTAAGGGGATGGTCCCTGGGTAACTGTAGAGGAGTATTTTAGGAGATTGCATTTCACGGTTCTGTGCTTCTGGGATGTGGAAGACTTTGGAGGGCCCCCTCAGGGGCCTCAGTCACCTGCCCCCAATGGACGTACCACAGATGAAGCACTGTCAAGGAGAACGAAGCTTCTCCAAGGAGGGCAGCAAGCGATTCCCACAAGCTGTCAGCACAGAGATGAATTCTTGCCCCAGAAGCTCATCAGCTCTTCCATGCTTGATTTTGCTCTGCACACAGTCTCTTCCCTTTTATGCACCTTAGTGGCTCTGCCCCACGGAGTACCATGCTCTGAGCCACCTTAACCTGATATGTTGTCCACAAACCTGCTGTTAGGGAGACTTAGGTGGGATGCTCTTCCTTCTACTCTTAAAAATACCCTATTTGTGAGTAGTGGGAATGATAAAACCTGTTTTATTAACAGATGAAGTCCTGTATTTCCTTACTGTGATAATCTCATCTCCCCTCTGTAGTACTGCTACTCGGACAAGAATCATCCATGACCTTTTTTTTTTCACCAGTGCCTCTAGGTGGTTTTATTTTTGCAAACGTCTTTTTTTTTTCCCCTTTGTATGTGATCATCTAGGCCTATTTTTCCCTCAACTGACTACTGACTTCATGCTCACAGGAAATCAGTATGGACTAAGCATCCTTGAGGTTACACCGGTCTCAAACTTCAATAGGTGAGGGGATATCATCTAAGTAGACAGAGGTGCTCACATCTTTCCTGGAAAGGCAGCATGGGCCAGCATTTCAGCTTGTGCCTTGGGACCTCTGTCATGTGGATTCTGCTGCAGCCATTGGGTTACTCTGGTTTGGAGTTGCACTTTCTCTCCTGGGATTGGTGATACTCCTGCACTGACTGCTGGAGGCAAAGGACCATGCAGCAGGTGGGCTGAGAGCAAAGGATTGAGAGAACCACTACGTGTGCTGCATTGTAGCCTCAGCATTGACCCACAGGGCTTGACACCTAGAAGAAGAAGACCTACTGTCCACACCAACCACATGTTCTTCCTTCCAAGATGGGGGCCTTATGTCAGGCTGCCTTATGGGACATTTGATAGCTAAATGTTGTGTTGTGTGGCTCTCAGAGATTAGCACCTCTAAGATGAATGCTGGGGAAGCAAATGCTGCAAAAGAGCTTTTGGGAACTGAAATAAATGTTTTTTAATATTCCAGTATGAAAATGCAAGAAAAAGAAAAGTGATGGAAAGAGCCAGAGATCGCAGTGAGCAAGGCATCCCTGAGCCCATTACTGTGTTTTTCTCTTTTCTCTGCTTTCACCCAGATCCCAAGGCAGCAGAGCATGGTGAGGAATGTACCAGTTTTCCCTCACCCAACAGAACACTCCTGGTCTGCTGAAAGTGGTGGGTTGAAATGGGGCTCTCCTAGGGATCATCAGTTCTTCTTCTGCCGGTCTCTTCCTTGCTGTCCAACCCAAGACAGATGCTCTTCTGCTTTTATCAGTCTCCCTGTGACCCAGGCCAGTCTGAGAGCCCTCCCTGGACCATACGTGCCAACCTTTTCCATTGAAACCATGGTGGTAGTCCAAACTTGGAGCACAGAGATGTAGGCCACAATTCTGGGGGGATCTGAGAGAAGAAACAGCTTTCAGGGAGGTAGAAGATCTGAAAAGGGGAAGTGTTTTTGGATTCATTTGCGTGTTTCCAGTTGAACATTATGTCCCCCATGACAAACTTACATGGACATATTCAACGAAATCCCATGTCCGTGCAACAGGCTCCTAGGCATATGCATGAAGAAAGAGGCTGCATACCAGCATGGACATGCATGCAACTTCTCCTATGAGTACATATACTTATTTTTCCCCTTGCCATGCCAAACCCTCTCTTTCTGTCTGCCCTGGCACTGTTTCTCATTAAAATGAGACCTTCTGACATGCTTTTCTCAGTTATATCATCAGAAATCAGGTGTTGGGAAGCTGATTCTTGCCATGTTGGAACAACCACAAGCAGCTGATAACTGTGGCTGTACTACTTTAACAAGCCATTTCATCAAAAAAGTCCTAATTTCAAAATGCAATGCTGCCAAAAATGACAGCTTAGCCTACATCACACTTTAATTAAAACTCTGCCCATTCCCTTTTGCCCCTATTCCTTTCCTCCATACCTCTCTCCTCCCCGCCCCTCTTGCCACAAAAGAACATCTAACATCCACTGGGGAAAATGTACTCATTCAGCAATTAAATAATTGAATGTTCTGTTGGCAAAATGAACTATTGCCTGCCTTTCTTGTGCTTTTCCCCCCTTCTTTTCCTCTCTTCTTTCTTCTTCCCTCTGGTGAGATAAGACTGCCATTCTTGAAAGCCATTTTAAATATTCATGTTTTAATTAACGGACTGTATTGCATGAACTCCATGTAAGATAATAAAAAGACTGCCTAAGGCACGACACATTTTTTTTGTTGTTGTTTGTTCTTGAGAGAGGATTTGGAAGTAAAAAGCCTAATACGTTTCCTCAACAAACATTTGAAAGATACACAGGAATGACAACTGTGGGTTGCTTAACCAGGAAGTTTTCCCATAACACATGGGTTCTGTGTGGAGCACTGATATAAATAAATATAAATACATATATATACTGTATAAATACACAAAACCTTTGAACTGGTTCCTCTGGACCTACACCAGACTCTGCATTGGGCAGGTCAGGGCAGGAAACTGCATCCAGGGGATGCTCAGGATGAGCTGGGAGCAGAACTGCAGCAAGAATGGATACTTTAGGAAAGGGAATGCTCGAGACTGAACAAACTCTTTTGCTTAACATGGAAACTGAATGCTTTGTTTTTCATTTGGATGATTTTTCAAAACACAACAAAAATGCAAAAAGGAATGTGTTGAAGCAACCTCTCTACCCAGTATTTCTGGGTTAGAAAACCCAAATATTGACTGTACATTTCTGCAGTGGATTTTGCTTTCATTTAAGACAAACAAGTTGACAGAACGCATGCATTTGTGAAACATGTGGTATTGCCAGTTATATCTTTTTTTTTCTTTCAAAAGAAGAAAAATAACATTACATGAGACTTTCTTCTATGTGGGTGTGCTCTTATGGTGCAGCACACTGAAATTAATTCTATATTCTGAGTGTGTCATCTGTGTTTCTCAGCACGGGTCCCTGCACCCAGCTTAGCTGTGGACTTGTACTGGTGGCTGGGACCCAAAGCAAAGCCAGTGCCATATTCCTGTATCTTCCCATGACTTTGAAACAGTCATTCTGTGCAATTATGATATTTTTCCCTTTATTTATTTATTTATTCAGACTCAGATGAGAATGCCCTGATGCCTGGTGATATCTTAGTGAGACTGAATGTATACAGTCACACTACAGCAGCCTACAGCCGAGTCTACTTCTCTTTCAAGAAAAGGACAATCTCTTACAACTGCAGACAAAACATTCAGTTATTCAGTCCTTTAATGGTAAACTATATAATTCCCTGAGGACATCACTGCCTATCAAAACAGTTGTTCTACTTGCTTCCTGCCTAATACTGATTTTTTTTCTTTTTCTATTCTGAGAGCTAAGCCAAGAAAAGGGTAGATTTCTTCACTTGCAGAGTGGCAGTCAGTAGATGGGTCAGTACTGGCTGTATTGCAACTGGTGGTGAGTGTCTCTGCTCCCTGATCCATCTGAAATACATTTTTAAGAAAAAAAAAAAAAAAAAAAAAAAAAAAAAAGAAGAAGGATGAGTTTTGAGATGGATCCATGAGGTGACCCAACTCATAGTGCCACTGCCCAACTGTCAGGAAAGGGTGACAGGGACATGTAGTTCTGTACCTTTGGGCCACAGCCTGCCTGGAGAACTGATTAAATTACCTTGAAGCCAGCCCATGGCTCTACTCTGGCATCTGAGCCACCAAACATCCCTTCTGTTTGCATTTAGCATAGATTTTGCTAGTTGATTCTTTCGTTCCTCTAATTGAATGGAAATGAAGAGCAGATCATTAAACAAGGCTTCAGGAGCTGGTTCTAGTTTCTCTCTAAACAAAGCAGTTTTTAACTGGAGGAAAGTTAAGATTACCATGTTCTCATGTTCCACTCTTACACCAGACCTCTCTTGTCTGTGATACACACGATTTTGGTCTCAGGGGAGCTTCATCACTCTTTCCTTGATGAAGGCCTCATTTTGCAGGTGTTCAAGATACTTCCTGGTGGCAGTGGGATGGTGTCAGGTTAGAAGCAGTGAGAACAAGCTCAATTGTCTACCCTTTGCTTTGTAAACACGGACGTGCCCTAGTTCTTCTGCCGATATACTGCAGATCACTCCTTTTTGATATAAAATACATGGGGAGGATGTGAGCAACTTGGTTGGAAGTTTTCTTGTAGCCTATAGCTCCACGTTGCAATGACAGGTGCAATAGTTCCAGGGGATCTTCCTTTCTGGTTTTAGGTGGTTGGGACCCTGGCAGAACCATCCTGTTCAGGGTGGAGTGGGGTGAAACATTGCCTTGATGGAGCCTGTCGCTTAATGCAACGTGCTTGGCAATGCAGTGACGTGGATGCTCAACGTGGCTGGATCTGTGGGCGATGGGAACAGATGGCATATGCTTTGCTGAAAGCAAAGCTCTCCTGTTGCTCACAGCGTAAAGCGACGTTTTCTTTCCTGAGGGCCTTAAATCTGTCCCTGGCGTGACACTCTTAACCACTTTATGGCATTTACGGGTAGGTTTTCCTCAAGTGTGGTGGCCACTGCTGTGAAATGGGGACTGAGGGGTGCTGAAAGGTTTCTCTGTGATGCCTCTCCTGGACTGAATGGATAGTTTTGCACAAACTTGAGTGACCTGGCTCCAAACATCCTCCCACCTCAAGGAGCTTAGGTCCTTTAGGTTTATGTGTCAATTGGCCACACAGAGTGATAGGCTTCAAGGTGTCAGCCTCATGGCAGCCTGGGAATAGGCGGAGTTTGGATGCCATTTAGAGCTCTACCCTTGACTTTCTATTATTGTGATGGTGCCAGAGGATTCATGTAGGTCCTCAAAGTGTGAAGACACGAGGAGAGGGCAAGCAACACATGTGAAAGCCCTATAGAAGCAGCCATGTTTGGCAGCGCACTGTGGCGTGCAGTTCACGCATAGACCAGGAAGTAGAAGAGTGACTGGGGTGCGGGATGTGTGGATAAGAGATAGATCGGTGTGTTCATTTCAGCATCATCTCACAAAGGCTGGGGAAAAGCAGAAAGGTCTAAATCTCTTCATGAACTACTCACTTAAGTTAGTTTGATTGTGGGGCTCCATTGAGACGAACAGATCTGATCTCCTGAAACAACTCAACCAAGGATAGATTTTGTTAAAGGCCTCCCAACTAGGAAAGGAATGCTTACCACATTGAGTCATCAAGGTGGTAAAAAAATCCCAGATTCCTGAAATTAAATTCCCCTAGATCATGTTCTCAGTATCCTGGGAAACCATAAGTCCTCCCTGCTGCAAGACTGCTCCTTTGAGGCAACCCATAGTCTGTCCAGGCTTGGAAGGTGAGCTCAGGTCATGGGGAAGGGACTGGTTGGTTAGATTTCCATTTTTACAGGAGATATATTGAATGGGAGCATGTGCTCATTTCCATTTGTCTTTCTCATGCTGCACACAGGCCCGAAGGGGTCCTTGTCTTTGTGTCCTCATGTGGCCTTGTGGAACATTTATCAGTGGAGATGATGAGCCAGGGAAGCTCAGCAGTGCCAGGGAGAGCTTTCCCTGCTTCCAACCTGGAGGGGAACAGAGGAGAAGTGATTGACCTTTTTTTTTTTCCGCTCAGATGTTCAGAGCTCGTCAAGCAGATGCTGCTCTTGTTCCAGGAAACGCAGACAAAGAGCAGCTGAGTACTGGAATCACGGGGTTGCAAAGGCAGCTTTTCCAGGACCTCCTGCAAAGGTCCACTTAGATTTTGTCCCCCGCAGTGCCTCTTTCCAAGCCCATGTTGCTCACAATAGGGACTTGGGAGAGAGAATACTCCAGGTCTTTGCTCTGCTCTGTCATTGATGCTCTGTGCCTTTCTAGGCAAGGAATTCAACTCATTGGTACCTTAGTTTCTTCCTTGAATAGTTGAGTTCAATATACTTAAGACTTTCAGATATATGTTAGGGTAAAAAGTAGTTCTTTCTTTTTTTTCTTTTTTTCTTTTTTTTTCTTTTTTTTATTTTTTCCTTTTGTCCTTTCATTATTTCTTTCACCTTTTCTTTCTCTATCCACCTTCCTCCTTTCCTTTCAATATATATAATGTGTATGAAATAGATGTGTACTATTTATCCATAGAATCATAGAATGCTTAAGGTTGGAAGGGACCTCAGAGGTCATCTAGTGCAACCCCCTGCACACGCAGAGTCACCCAGAGCACGGGGCACAGGGCTGCGTCCAAGTGGTTTTTAAAGATCTCCAAAGAAGGAGACTCCACCACCTCTCTGGGCAGCCTGTTCCAGTGCTCTGTCACCCTCACTGTCAAAAAGCGTTTTCTCAAGTTCCTGTGGAACTTTCAGTGCCTCAGCTTGTGCCGTTTCCTCTAGTCCTATCGCTGGCCACCACTGAAAAGAGGCCAGCCCCCTCCTCCTCACTCCCTCCCTTGACGTATTTATGCACACTGATCAGGTCCCCCCCTCAGCCTTCTCTTCTCCAGGCTGAACAGGCCCAGCTCTCTCAGCCTTTGCTCATAGGGCAGATGTTCCAGGTCCCTGATCATCCTGGTAGCCCTGCGCTGGACTCTCTCCAGCAGCTCCACATGCCTCTTGTACTGGGGAGCCCAGAACTGGACACAGTCTCCAGATGTGGTCTCACCAGGGCTGTGTAGAGGGGGACGATCACCTCCCTCGAACTGCTGGAGACTCTCTTCTTAATGCACCCCAGGATCCCATTGGTCTTCTTGGACACCAGGGCACACTGCTGCCTCATGGTCATCTTGTCATCCACCACAACGCCCAGGTCCCTCTCTGCGGGGCTGCTCTCCAGCAGGTCCACCCCTAATCTGTACTGGTATCCGGGGTTATTCCTCCCCAAGTGCAGGACCCTGCACTTGCCCTTGTTGAACTTCATGAGATTTTTCGCCGCCCAGTCATCCAATCTGTCCAGGTCCTTCTGGATGGCAGCACAGCCCTCAGGGCTATCAGCTGTTCCTCCCAGTTGGGTATCATCAGCAAACTTGCTGAGGGAGCACTCCAGCCCTTCATCCAGGTCGTTAATGAATAAGTTGAACAGGACCAGACCAAGGACCGACCCCTGGGGGACACTGCTTACTACAGGCCTCCAATTGGACTCCGCGCCACTGACTACCACTCTCTGCACCCTGCCACTGAGCCAATTCCTAATCCACCTCCCCGTCCACTCATCTATCCCACACCTTTGGAGCTTGCCCACGAGGATGCTGTGAGGGATGGTGTCAAAAGCCTTATTGAAGTCCATGTGTACTCTTGTCGGGGAAAGGGTTAAACTGAGAAGCAGTTGGGGGAAGGGAAAACAAGGCACACAAAATGGAGGAGAGCTAAAGCCACGTGGGGACCACGAGGCAGCCACAAGGAAGACCGCTGGAGGACCATGTAAGGCAATAGGCGACTCACCTTCTGGTGATTGGACTGTTGCGAGTATGGGGCCCGGTCCGGTCGGGTGTTACGCGATAAAAGGGAACAGTTAAGGCATTAAAGAGGCTATTTGTTCAACCCCGCAAATAGTCCGCCAGAGCTTCCTTGGGGGGAACGACGACGCCACATACTCTATTATCTGTGCCTTGTGAAAAAGTCTTCTGAAGAGCTAAGGGAAAAGAGAACCAGAGATGCAGTATCTGAAAGCATTGGGGACCCAAGGAGATGCCCTGTGCTGAGCTTTCTACCAAGATTTTCTCAATACACTAGGAGTCCCAAGTGCACAGGCATAACTTCATTTCTTCACAGAGTCTTAGCTGTTTCACGCAGTAAACTTCCATTGCATTTTGAACCTTCCATCTGTTCCTAATTATTCTGGGAAGATATTTTCACATACCTGCAACATTTTTTTTTCTAAAATTTCCTGACTTTTTATTTTTATATAAACCATTAAAAAATCCCCTCCAGATTCCCTCAGAAGTGACACACACACACACACACACACACACACACACACACACACACACAGAATTCTATCTTTTCTGCTCCCCCGTAAATGTGTCTAGTGGGAACATTGCACACACAACATTTCTTATAAGATTTCCACTTTTTTCACTGGAAGATGGTAGCAAAACACAAATGTTTCCATGGAAAACGTCTCTGGGTCAGAAGTCAATTCAGTTATTTTAGTGAAAAGTGCTTTAGGGAAAACCCTCACCATTGCATGCCCTGATGAAACATCTTTGCCCGGCTCTCTGCTGAAATCTTGACTTGGTTGGTCATTAGATGGCACTGTTTTTTTCTTTTTCCACTCTTGAGTGGTCTCCCAGCATAGCAGGGGCAAAGAGGTGAGTGAAAAAACATCTTCAGTTTGGAGATTCTGATTGCACACTGTCTGAAAATGGGGTGATTATTGCCAGAGTGCGTATCTCCCCACGGTGCTGTGTAGTTGGCAGCTTATGTGCCAGAACATTAGAATCAGCTGCATTTTGGTGCTAGGTCAAATAATCTTTATAGTCCTCCCTTCAGCACAGCTGTGTTGTGTGGATAACCTGGTGTTTATTGTCTCCTCTTTGAATCGTTGATAGGTGAAGTTTAACAGTCTTCATAATTGCTGATGAACCTCTTGTTCATATTGTCCATACTGTTCATATTGTTCATATCTCATTCATATCTCCTATATGCATGCTTTTTAATCCTACCCTGCTATATCACTTCAGGATAGTTGAGGATCTGGGAAAGCCTTTACAGTTCCCACCTGGAAATCATAGTCCACATGTAGCTTGGAGTCCTTTGGATGCACACTGTGGATGTTCCAGGCTGTGTTAATTGGAGGGCCTGCTGTCCAGGGAATGATTTGGGGCCCAGATTGTCCCCAGAGCTGCATAATATTCCTGTGAACAGATGTATTGATAACTACTGAAAATGTACACTGTTACTGCAAACTGCCTTCATGAGTCACATGTAGTTTCCATGTTGTCTCCTCCTTCTCCAAAATCAGCTCCTGTGGTCCCTCAGAAGAACCGTTAGCCAATGCACTGTGAGGCTTGAACTCCACATCTCTCAGTCACTGAACTGAGCTTGGAGATGTGATAGACGCTGGTGTATAAAGAAGAGGAAACTGAGACTCTATGGCACAGTACAGACTAAGTCATGAACCTTAGGAAGGGTTGAGTATTTGGGAAATCTGTTGACTTCAAAGTCAACAGTTTCAATTTGACAGAATTGGGACAAAGGCCAACTTGTCTGTGAATCTCCTCTGATCCTTAATTCCTTGTCCTAGACCAACATGTTCTATATGTCTAGACTGAGAGGTTACAGCAAGGCTGGATGACCCCTGACTCTTTGAGTGGTGGGTTTTTAGCCAGTGAAAGTCAAGGGAATTGTCGGCATGAAATGCCAACAATTGTTGGTAAATTGGTTGTGGAGTCTCCTTCTCTGGAGGTCTTCAAAACCTGCCTGGGTGCCACCCTGTGCCACATGCTCTAGGTGTACCTGCTTGAGTGGGAAGGCTGGACTAGATGATCTCTAGTGGTCCCTTCCAACCTTGAATATTCTGTGATTTTGTGATTCTGTGAAATGATCACTCCACAGTGCCTTGAAAGAGATCCCTTTGTCAAATTCAATTCTCATTAATTCTTAGGAAGTCAAAATCATCAGGACATAAACAATGGGCAGATTATCCTCTGTCTGAAATTTGCTGTAGCATCAGAACCAGAATTTTCAGGACCCCGTTTGATTTGAAGTATGAAGATAACTCAAAAACCAGTGTCATGAGGGATCTTGAGATTGTCTAGTCCATTTTTAGTGCATATTATTCAACCCAAACCAGCCTTAGTAAGCTAGTCCTCAAATCTAGAAGCCATCTCATCTTTTCCAGGATATTTATTTGCACGTCCTGTGGGTGATTGTGATTATTGAAAAACAAGAGTCCAGATCTGTTCACCCATATGACAATTGTTGCACTGCTCAGTGATGGAGTGTCAGCACTCTGAGGGCTCATATATCTTTCTGATGCTTGTTAGAAACAGGTATTCAGATTCATAAGGATATTAGCTTCTCCTAGGCAGTCGATAGCTCTATGATCCCACAATGATCCATTTCCTGCCCTGACTTCCACTTATGTGTATCAGGTAAAGAGTCAGAAGAGACAAATTTTGGGTGGCCTTGGGTGTGAGCTGTGGGGTCACTACATCTCAAGTTCACTGTTTTTCATAGCCTCCTTTGTGCTGAGTACTTCTGAAAGGTGACACAAGAAGAACATAGTTTTTGTTCCATTAAATCATTGCTAGAGACTGTCACCGCTCCAGCATATTAGCTGCAGAATTTAAAAGGAGCAAAGAGTTATTTGCAAAATACATGCTGGAAGGAGATTAAACCTGACATTTCAGCTATGGAGCCTTCCCCAGGCGAAGAGAATATATAGAATTGAAATATGTTTTCCTCCTTCCCCAGTTGCTGGAGGAAGGGCCTATCCATGAGTTATTGTTTTTTAATCCACTTCTGCAGATGCTTACTAAACAATCTCTCTTGCTAGTTAACAAGATCCCTCAGCACTCATCTTTCAAGGTCATAATTTGATCATTAGGTGGGATTTGGGAAGAAATGTTCTGTCTACCAGCATCTGTATGTCAGAGGGAGCATCTCTGACTCGCAGCATTACGGCAGCAAAGGAGAGATTAGGTTTCTGCTGGCTCAGGGCTTTCCCATTCTTCTCCATGAGTGATTGCTAAAGACAGGAATAACAAGAGCTGAAGTGCTTTAGTGAAATTTTTATTTTGTTTTGTTTTATCCTCAATAAGCCATGTATTTGGAGAGCTGACTCTTTTGACCTTCAGTGCAATGCAACCTCCCCTTTCTTTGGGGCATGCTTATTCAGCCAAGTTTGGGCAAAAGTCTGGGCAAGGTTGGGGCATGGAGGGTAAAAAATCATGGATACCAGGGCATTTGCAGTATAATCAGACAAGGCAGAGGACAGATGCCCTAGCACCTTGGCGGTTCTTCCATATTCATGTCTGCTATCTCAGACAACTGCCTCCATTATTTGAGCCATCAGACCTGACCTCCAACACTTCACAGACCACTGGTGTAGGCAAATAAAAGATTTCTACCCTTACTAAATTGTATTTCTCAGAGGACATGATAGTCAGTTGATGCTAAGGAAAAACTGACTCTTTTTCATCCCAAAGATGCTGGATTTCAAACAGTGTATTACATTGGAGACCCTCTGGACTGCCTGGGACACCTCACGTGGGTCAGGCACACACAGTCCTGAGCTCTGCGCCTGGGGTCATCCTCCATCCCTGAGTGGTCTGCATTGATTTTCCTCCTGTACATGCCACAAAGATTCCCCTTAAAGATCATTGTCTCCATGGTAACTGAATTGCATTGGATAAAAACAAACCAAAGCCCATCAGCTTGCAGAGCGCAACAATGAAATTCGAGGGAGAAACATGGGAAGCCCTTAGGGTTTCAGAGGTGCATCATACAGACAGGTGATCCTGCCTCCTTTGGCACCCTGTTCTTTGACATTAGGCCTCCTTTGTCCTGTTCTTTGTGTTGCTCCAGGGTCTGCTGCATCTCCCATGGAAGACAAATACATCCTCTTCCCTACACTCTGCATTCATGAATAGCTGTAGTAGGTCCATGCACTTCCTGTGCCCAATTTGGTTTTAGTGAAGCCCAAAAATCTGGGGAAAGCAAGCCCTTTCTCCAAGAGCATTGATCTCCAGTTATTTGGGCAGTATGTTTGAGTTATTTTCTGTTTGGCCCAACTCTGCTCTCCTTCTGGCTTTTCTGGGTTCTTCATTTTCACCAGCAACTCCGGAAAGGTTGCCTAATTTTAGTTTTAAATCAGAATCAGTTTTTGAACAGAGAAAAATGATTCAAGAAAGTTCTCTGTGGTGATCCCCATGCAAAATTAACTGCCTTGCACTTTCCCATTTATTGCCTTGTGCAATTCCCATTATTGCGCTTTCCCATTTATTCCCAGTCTCCTGAGTCCAAACCTCCTCTTTCACTTTGCCTTCCTGACAAGAAACTTCTTACTCTTCCAGCACAAGTGAATTCTAACCAGGCATTCACCTTGTTATCACTGTGTCACCAGACATTTATCATCTGGAACCTCTGTCCTGAGAGAGAAGAAAAGACCTCAAAAATCATGAACCACAGACAGTGAGACATGATATGTTCTTCTCTATTTTTGGACATGCTGCACAGAGATCTAAAGATCTGACCCAAAGATTCTGCTTTGCTTTGAGACTAACCTATTTACATATATATATATATATATATATATATATATATACACAAAATGATTCTATGATTCTGTGTGTCTGTGTGTATACCTTTACTTTTTTTCCTGCAAAAATAGGACAGAGGTTTGACTTCAGAGGTGGAGAGGAAGACATTGAAAGCTGCAGTTAGGAGTGCAATGAACCAAAGCCCTGACCTCTTCTGATACAATCGCTTTAAAAACCAGCACCAGTTGTACTTTTGGAAGGACATCACTAGACAAGTATTTTCCCTCTAGTCCCTGGCAAAAAGTCAACATTTGCATTTAAATAGTGCTTTTGGTATGAAATAGAGGCATGTTGCAGAATAGCTGCACAGAGATAAAGATTGCTTTAAGGATGGTGGATGGGAAGGGGGGGAAGCCTAAGCGAAAGCCCATCCCCCTGTGTGCTCTCAGTAGAGGAGATGTTATTTATGCATTCCAGAGTTTGCCCACTGAGATATTATCTAGTGCTCTCAAGAGCCTCTGCTTGCTGGAGATGGAATTATAAGAATTAAAAATTACAAGTGTAGAACAAGGCCAGTCTAAAATGAAATATTACCCATTGGATCTAAATAATTCATGGGCAAAATAACCCCCAGGGTTCCCCATTGATCCATCTCACTCCATAGATGCAGAGGAACAAGCAGTTGAAAGGATGTTTGAGAGCCCTGGGGAGTGCTGAGTGGAGTGGTCTCTGTGTTTTTGTGGGCCTGAAGATGGTTTCCAGGCTCCTGTGGTTCATGTAGGCAGCCAAGGCTCTGTAGTTTGTGGTTCCTTGCCGGGGACAAGGTTGTTGTTGGAGAGGCAGAAGGCAAAGGTGGCAGGTGAAAATGTGAGAACCTTAAGCAGAGGGAGGTCTCCTGCAGGAGATGGGCAGGAATTCAGACCAGAATGGGATGAGAGCAATGAGATGTTTTGATAAGTGTTGTTTTCTCTGATTATGAATGCTGGTTAGGCTGGCTAGGGAAGAAGAGATCATCAGTTGGCCAAAAGATAAGGAAGGAAGGAAGGAAGAAGGAAGGAAGGAAGGAAGGAAGGAAGGAAGGAAGGAAGGAAGGAAGGAAGGAAGGAAGGAAGGAAGGAAGGAAGGAAGGACGGACGGACGGACATATGTGTTTCTCCTGTTCTTTTGAGTAGAGCACACTAGTAGCCTACTTGTATCTGCAGAGACTTCCCATCAGGCCTAGCAAGACCATCTTTGGGAAATATTTATCCTTTGGCATGATCAGCTCCATTCCCACATACAATGATTGGCTTTTTGGACAGCTTTATGCTGTCTACCATGTACAAGATCACATCTCAGTGGGGAGGAGTTCATGTGTCTCTCTCCGTCCTGGCAAAGTGTATGGGAAAGGCTTACAATGCTCAAACAAGCAGACTTTGGGACCATAAGGGAAAAGACAAGATGGAGTTCACAATGCAGCAGCCAAAATTTGCTTCATGAGAGAAGTGAAACTATAACTTCTCTTCTGAAACTATGCCTGAAACTATAACTTGTCTCCTGTAGCAAGTCCATGCCCCAGAGAAAATGGTCCCAAGAGACTGGAATGAGGAAATTCTACCTGGGAAGATTTGCTTCTGTGCAAATGGATCAGGCATCTCATCCTTTCTCATCCAATGAAACAGTTTTCTAGAAGCCACAGCATAAATTTTCAGACAAGAGAAGGTCAGTAAATTTAGAAGGAAGGGAAAAGTCACAAGAAATTCTTTTTAAGATGTTTAAAGCCTTAAGATGTTTAAAGAGAATGGAAAGAAAAAGGGAAAATAATAGAAATATGAGGAGGAAAAGGAGACATGGAATAAGACAGGGTTGGAAAGTAGAAGACAGGGCTTGTACTACTGGGATTATTAATCCTCATAGGAGACATAAAAAGCTAAACAAGGAAAATGCCACACAGAGATCACACATTGTTTTTAAGGACAGGCCCCTAGACATGATCCCTGCTGTCTGAGCTGCAACTCAGCTCCCAATCAATCTCTCCTCCTTGAAATGTCACTAACCTGCACTTAAGAGCAATAAGACTTTCCAGACTAATTGAAATGCTAAGCCAGAGTCAGAAGACATTTGCTTCAAGTGGTGTTTTAATTGTCTGTTCCCTAGGCTGGTAACAGAATATTTTACTCCTTGCATTATTCAAGGAGACACAAGCGCCCAACCTTTCCCTTTAGGTTAGTGGCTCTCCTGTCTTGAGTTTATGTTCTATTCTTTATTTGGCCTCTGCTCACGCATTATCTGCATGTATCCTCATATGCCTGATCAGCCAGGGATCAGAAAACCTCAACCATCCCATTGGCTTAGACACAGCATTTCGATTCAACATATTAGGCAGAACCAGAGGCCAGCAGGGAGCAGAATTTAGACCCCAATGCTTCTGCAGCTCAGAATAATCTTTTCTGTTAGGTATAAAGATCTTGCTATGCATGAGAAGCTGCTTCCCCTTAAAGCTTCCCATGTGCCTTTTGCTGAAACCAGAAGCTTTCAGTCTGGCAAAGACAGAAGGGAGACCCAAGATGTCTGTGACCTTCTCTTTTAAGAGCTAGGTGAGACCTATCCCTCATATCCCCATGGAATACTGTGAGCCTAAAATGAACCAAAGAGAAGTCATCTGTTCCAGCACCTATGGGCCAGAATCAATCAGGAGATGAAGTTTGATTTCTGTCTTACCTGCTTATGTTAACAGGTACCTTACCTGTCTGAAGAAATCAACTTGCTGATGGTGCTTTCCTGGCTGAAGTTTGGGACAAAGGGATCTGATGGGGCTTAGTCAGCACTAAGCTGAATAAAATATACAGAGAGTTGCTTTCAAGCCAGCCTGGTTGCAAGGAAAGGCTACTTGAGTCCACAGATCATGGTCATGAGGAACTTTTCGTCTCCCAGACTCAGCATCTGCATACTGGGATGAATACTCAGCATCTACATCAACATGTTCCCCTCTGTGATCAGACCCTTGCTATGTTAAGGAACAGAGACAGAGAAGAGATAACTCTTCTAAAGAAGGCATCAGCCTTCTAACAGGACTGACCAGTTATCTTGATTTATTGGCTTACAGTCCTTTACAAGACCCCTATAGACCTCAGAGCTCTTGCTTTCAATCTTCTCTGCAAGGAACATCTGGATTCAACATCCTGAGAGGACACTCTGCCAAATGAACAGCTGGTCATGGTTGTGGGTCACCAAGTAAAACACCTACACAGAGTAACTTCACCCCCTACCTCCAGCAGACAGGCTTGTTTTTTCCTCTCTGGTTGCTACCCAGTCTGTGTTTGCACACTCCATTCATTTTAAACAGTTCTGCTTCTCTATCACTTTCACTGGCTCTTGATTCTCAGATTCTGAGAGCACGACTCTTCAGACCAAATGGTGTTGTCCATATCTAAGATGATCATCTGGCCTCTTTCTACAGGAAAGATCAGAGCATGTCTGGGATGACCCTCATCTCATCTTAGAGCAGAGTGGTGAAATAGATTACACCATTAATACACACTAAAAGAGCTTATTTCACTCCATTAACCATGGAAGGAATTTCTTGCTCAGATGGATGCATCTGTACTGCAGATGTCTAAACCTAGGTGAGATGCTGACCACTATGACAGTATTTGGTGGAGGTTGCCTGCTATCTTGTAGGGGGCTCAGAATAGATAGATCAAGCTGCTTAGCTGCTTCTTCCCTTTAAATCTCGCTGTGCATGGAAAAGTGGCTCTCCTGAGGATAGGAAATTGTATTTTATGTGTAATTGATTCAGAGTTCCTTAGAGCTCCATCCACCCATCAATGCCCAAATGGCTCTGTCCTCCAGGCTGCAGAGGATAGAGGCATAAGTTATACCTGTGACTAATGAGTTTTACACTCAGTCAGCCTAATAAAATGAACTCACAGTCTTTTCTGCTCCCAGTTTTAGGTGTGGCTTCACTGATTTTTTCTCTCCTCTGCACACAGTCCCTCACTTTTGCTGCTTTCCTATTGAGCACCAGCATTTGGATTCCCTCAACTTCAAGTCTTTTCTCAAAATCCTGTTCTAATCTCTTCTCTCTCTCTTCTCCCAGTGCATCATGCATAAAAACATACCACAGGCAGACTTCTTCCACTGAGTAATTGTGTCTTCTCATGCCTCTTGGACAAGTACTTCAGGTGCAAGATGACCCCACTTTGGCCAAGAACCTCCTATTACTGTCTCTGAATTCTCATGTGAGAAATGCAATTTAGGGCTGATCTACCAATTCCCTTTTGCCCTGTTTTTCCAGTGGGGACATAACCTCCCTTCCTGGGAAGAGGGAGGAGCATTGATGCAGGAAAAATGGGCAGCCAGAGGCAACTCTGCCTGGAAAACTTTGGCTGACTTTCCTATAAAGGATACTTCAGATTTTCCCAAAATGATTCTTCATACAAAATGGGACGGGTATAGATATGCCTGTGGGGGATTGTCTGAATGTGCCTTTTCTTATGAGCTGAGGGCTGGATGCTTTAGTTTATGGTTTCATTTCTTTTTTTGTTGGCTGCAAATCAGGGCACGGTTGCTAGAGCGAAGAAATGCCTTTTGAGAAGGTCTATGAAGAGAGAGGTCAAGGGCAAGGTAGAAGCAAGGAGCTGCTAACAGTGATGAATTTAACACACCTAGACAGCATGTTTCAGAGGATGAAGCCCCTTTCTCCTGCCTTTGCCCATGATCCACCTTTGCAGTCATGATTCCTTCTGCTAAACCCCCACCTTGAAGCACGCATGCTCATGCCGTCACTTCTCGCCCCCACACCAGCACACACACCAGCAGGCCCAGCCTCCAAATTTAGACACTTTAATTTATATGTTTAAAGTTAGACTGCTTGAATATTCCCTCTGGAAGTTTCTAGCAGCTTTGATTTTCTAGCAGCCAATAAACGAACCACTGCTCACCCTCGGAATGCTTAAAGCCAGACGTTTTCAGAGGGTGCAAGGAACACTATCATATGAAGACAAGGGCATACAGACACAGATAATGATGCACTGTCAGAATGCACTACCCAGGACACGGTGGGTTTGAACTGCAGATTTCACATCAAGCCCAGAGCTGAGCAACATCCATGGTGTGCAGAGCTGAGGTTTAGAGACAACTTCCATAGATGGGAAGCGCTGGTGCTAACCCTTACATTTGAGTCATAAAAAAAATCTCACTAAAAACTAAAAATATCTCACAGATTTGTTGTGAAGTCTGTAAAGTTCATTGGTACTGTCAGATCTACACAGGGTCTTACTAAATATCTCAGCCAGTAGATGTTGCTCTTGGCTCATACTGACACACTCAAAGAAGATGAACCTGGGCTGAGAGGCTTGAGGACCCCCCCAAATCAAGAAGAGGTGCATTTATCCCTCACCCAGCATTCTCCTTTTGACCATCACAGACTAACTTGGCCAACAACAAAGAAAAAACATGCAAAACAACTCCTCAAAAAAGAGTCATTTGTAATTAATAGATAAAAGTCGTAGTAGTTGTTTCCTTTGTGCTAAGAGAGGTGTTGCTCATGAAGTCAGTATTTCTAGGGAATTTGTTGGACTGTATTTACTGCCTGAACAGGTACAGAGATAAATGGACACTGATGGTGAGAAAGGGAAAAACAGGATACAGAGAAATCTTCTTGTTGCTCCCTAACACCTAATCTCCTATACATTAATTTTCATGCATTTTCTAGAAAAGTGCTGGTAAGGAAACAGCTACATCCTTGAGTTCTAGTCACAGGAATCAGTTCATTTGTGTGGATGCTCAGAGATGCTCCACTGTATTTTCTGCATTTTCTCTCTGGAAAATAGTTAAGGCACATGATCATCAGCATTTAAGCACAGTCAATAATTTGTAAAATAGTCTGAATCTCTGCATATCAGTTAACATACCCATTCTTCTCCTCTTCACTCTGCACACATGCTTTTTCTCCCTCTCTATTACCAATCACTGCATAATGCAAGCTTTTAGCATCAAGTACTGTCTGACTGCTTTGTCTGTAGAGTGTCGGTCCCAGATTAACTCTCATGTTACTCAAGGCCTCTCAACACTGCTGGAATATAAATGGGAAATGTGAATAACGGAAAAATCATTTACAAATGTCTGGGTAAATGCTGAGTCTTCCTGGCATCTTCACAGCATCTGTGCTGATATAATTAGTAGCCTGACTGATAATATTGCTACCCTCTCTTGACGTTGTGCCTTTCTTTTCTCGTGCAGGGCCTCTCCCAGGCCAAGGGGGTTTCATGTCAAATTTGTTTGCAAAATGAACAATTCTAGACAGCGCAAACACTGATCTGTTGGCTGCAGACAACGAGTATTGGTTGTTCATAAACTCTGGATCAGAAAAGTGTCGAAAACACACTTTGGACATACGCTAGAGAAAAGATTTGTTCTTAGCTGTCCTAACAGGAGAAATGAGAAGGAAAGCTCATCTGCAGCAAGTTAATACGGCTACAAAAACCATCTTACGTCATGGCCTTGTGAAAGACAAATGATCGACTCCTCTTTAGTTATGAGGACAAAAGCGTAGGATGAGACCACATATTGACCAGGATTGGTAATACTGGCTTTTTTCACCTTGATGTAATGGCTTGTTAGATACCATATGGTAATCACTATCACATGTACAGAACTGCTGTTGCTAGCATATTTCTCTGTCATGAAATGAAGTAGTAGAAGTAGCTTTTCATCTGTGTAAGTTTAATAGTTTTAATATCTATCTGCCTTCTCTTTAGACTACATGTGGTGGTCCCTGTTGTTCACGGTGTACACTGATAAAATCATTGGCATTGACATTTTTTTACATCAATAAAACTAATTGAAAACTCATTGAAAACTAAACTTCCCAAGGTGGATCTACTGGTACTCCAGATTCAAAAATCCATATATCATCTTTCCCCAAAAAATTTAATTCATTTAAGCATCCAAAAAGATTGAATAAATGGACAGAAGAGCATGAACTAACAACATCCAGGATAGAAAGACTGACTGCTTATCTTCATATGAAGCAGGAAGACCATGAGAGGACCAGAGAATGAAAGACTTTATGGGTAACTGCAAGATTTCTGATGCCAATAACCTGACTTCCTACCACTTCAGTAGGTATCCCAGGGAAGAGAGAGACTGCTTTGTAGCAAATTACATTGTGGGGTGTTCCAGAGGCTCATAAAAGAACTCAGTAGCCTTGTATGGCCTTCAAGGATCTGCGAGGAGGTGAAAATTTGCATTTGTCTTCAAGTCATGCTTGCATGCAGGTTAAAAAATAGCGCTGTAGGTTGGTGCCCCTAACCTGTGAAAACATCCTTTATTGCTGCCAATACTTAACTAGCCACAGACAAGCACAGAGCAACTACTGTGCAGCCCAAAGCTGCATCCAGCAGAAACCTTACAGCTATGCATCTAATCATTTCCATCCTAGGGAGTCTGAACCTCTTCAAAGGTTTTGGCACATTCAGGAGGCAAATCCCTTTCCACTAAGGTGCCGGCAGTTGTAGTTTTTGGAGTAGAAAGTTTCTTGTTCCTGAGCAGAGTATTTTCAGAAATGACTAACCATGCACATGAGAGTGTACTGGGAAAAGGTCCATCCAAACTGGCTCAGTAACAGGGGTTAGGGTTGATATGTTTGAAGTACAGTGCTATACAGAGATCACAGACAATATAATCAGGGACCCAACTATCCTGAAAAAAAGAAAAAAGAAAGGATGGATGGACTGCATTATCACCATCTATTTGGTTCTGTTTTGCTGCATCAGGTGTAGAGGGTCTGGCAAAGCAGGGTGAAATACACATCTGTTCCTCAGATTTATGACCTCTCCAAGTATAGTGGTCCCATCACTGGATGCCATAGATGTAGACAAGGCTCAGTGTTGTTTCCTCCAGCTATTTTGTCAAAGATGGGACTGGATCCTGCCATGTTCAGGCCAGCCCCAGACCTTAGCTCACAAAGTTGCTCTTGACTCCAGTGGAAGTCTCTGGACAACTCAATGCACCACAGCTTTAGTTTTGACCAACCTCTTATCCCATCCATGCGTTTTAAAGATGATTAGTCTGATGTAATTCTAGGGATGCAGTGAGGGGCTTTGATGCTTACTGGAATAGTGCAATTTCTGGTCGCAAGCTTTTCATTTGAACACCGTCTCTTGTATTGCATTGTATTGTATTGCATTAGTTACTTGTAGACACTGTTGGGTATCTCTTCTCAGAAAGGTGGCTTCCTGAGCTGCCTTGGCCTGAAGTCCTCCTTAGTCTTCAACTTTGGCTACCAGACAGAGTCTTCTCCACCCTACCTCCTAATCACTTGGACACTCACCTGTATTTACCTATACTTTTGGTTCACCTGGTGTGTTAACCTTTGCCTACATCGTAATTTAACCATTCTGCCAAACTCCTGCCAACACTGGCACTTCATAAGAAAAAAATACACACACAGAGAAGTCCAGAGCCTGATCCCTCCTCAAAAATAAATAAATAAATAAATAAATAAAATAAAAAAAAAATGGATTCATAGTGTCAAAGCATGATGTCAAAGGTAAAGGCAGTATGTGCCAGGCAAGGTGACTGGGATTAGCATCTTCCCACTGCAGGATGAATATAAGCGATAGCTCCACAAGGGAGAGGACACTGAAGAGAGAAATGCCTGCTGGCCATTTGCTTGTTGGCCAGACTTCCTCAGAGATGCACACGTGCAGAGCACTTGCTTACGTTTTTTTGCTGCCTTCCTTCCCCTTAGATGTAAAACCCTTATTTCTGACATCTCTATGTGAAGAGAGTTTGGCTGCATGCATCCAAACATTGTTATGTATTTGTTTTAATAACTGCTAAGGCAGATGCTTCAGCATTGCACCGGAGCTCATGTTGGTGGCTCTTACTTGGAAGTTGTCAGTAGAGATGTAAGTTACAAATAATGCCTGCAAAGTAGATCTCTTTGGCAAAGCTTCTCTGAGCAGAGGATACCTGGACTCCTGGTTTCTCCTTCTACATGTTTTTTTTCTGTGTTCTCCTGTAAGATGCTTAATGCAAGAAACTGAGAAAAAAATCCCCCATCTGTGCTATAAAATTGGCTTCCCATGAGGCTCCAGGCAAGTCTTTTGGCTTTTCTGACCCACCTTGTGCCCATCCTTGCAGTGGCAATGGTAGCACAGACCAGTTTCAATGGGTTCTTGTGAGCAGAAATATGTCAGAGCTCGTGGAGGACTGAGATATTGCAGTCTGAGGGTCTGTTGAAATCTTTCAGCCAGAAATACTGTTCAGGAGACAAGCTGCAATTGCATGGGGCTTTTCAAAGCTCTGAGTGTTTTAACATGTTACCTCATTCCTAGTTTTATTCTGGATGTTACAAGTGCTTTTATGCAGATGGATAAAAGCAACTCTGGGGAAACTAAGGTATGTCAGACCTGGGCAGATGGAAAATAAAATCAAATTTCACAATTTACCACTTCTTTTTATTCCCTTTTGATCAAATTTTAATAATGAGCAATAGTGCCATGCATATTGGGGAATATTTCGATCAACTTGGGCTACACATTTATGTTCTAATGTGCTCGTGTTTTTATCACCATACAGAGGCAAGTGTTTGTGCCTACGGTAATATGTCCCCTCTGTGCTTTGCAATAACTTGAAGAAGCAAATTGCGTGCAAACTCAGCTCTGATGTGATTTATACAGTATCAGAAAGGTTCAGGGTGGGAAAGCATTTCATCCCTCCCCAGTGGTGCATGGTGGATTTTCCTTTATAAGTCTGTTCTCTGATGTTTTGTCTGCTCTGCTTTGAGCGAAGCTAAATGATGAGGTCTCTACGGCTTTCTTAGGGGAAAACTTTGCCACAGTCTTATTTGATCGTCTGCTACAGACCAAACATTCCCTTTCTCATTTCCCTGCCCACCTCCCCCATTATTTCCACAGTTTCACAAATAATCCTTCTTTATCCCTGGTGTTTCATTTGCAGGGATTCATGCAGTAATCACAGCTTTATGCTGGGGTTTCCTTGAAAGCTAAGCACCGTGACCTCATTTCCATCCTCCTTAAGTGATTTGCAGAGCAGGGGTAGACTCGAGTTGGTCCCAGATATCTCTCTGAGCTGGGCCTTGCTATGTTCCTTTGCAGAGACAGTGAGGACTTGTGCATGTAAAGGAAATCAGTGGCAGCTTTGGCCACTCATTAGCTTTGAAAATCCCACCACTTCTTCTCTGTATCCCCAAATGATCTAAGAATCTTCTGTAACGATGGTTGGAAATACTGGCCTGACCCTGAGCTGTCTGTGCTCTGAGCATAGACATGATGGAGCATGAGCATCCATGGCAGGGGCTCATAGTAATAAAGTTAGGGCAAGAAGTGATAGATCAACTGGAAAAACACCAGAAATTATCCTGATGGTCACATCAAGGGTCTCTTGGTCCAATATCCTCTTAATGATGGTGGCTGACTAGAAAAAATATCAGAACAGGACAGCTGTAAAGTGACAGTTGCCTGCAGCATCCTTCCATCCTTCAGCAATTTGCAGCCCAACGACTTTCTGAGCAAGAGCTGCCGCCTAAAAGCACTTGGTGGGTTTCTCTTTTGTGCATTTCCCCAGCTGTTTTTTTGTACTCATATAAATTTTGGCACCTTTTATATGCTGTGGCAAATCATTGCACATCTCAACAGTGCTCTGTGTGGAAAATTGTCTTTTATTGGTTTTGCACCTGCCTCCTGCTCATTTCATTTGATACCCCTCAATTCCTATATTGGATAAGACAGTGAACAGTTGTTGCCTTTTCCTGGCCACTAATGAACTTATTTCACATCTTTATCATTCACCCTCTACTGCTCCATCTGCTTTCCATGGAGGAGAACCTTAATTTATGCACTTACTCCATGCGGTTACATATTTTTGATCATCTTTCTTGCCTTTTTGAGGGGAATTACAGTTATAATTTTTCACAATCAGCAGCTGTCTGGATTTACACAGCAAAAGCAGCACGATTGTTTGGTCTGAGTGAAATGTGGGCCCTTTGCCTTGAGCTGAGGGGAAAACTGTTGTTAAAGTAAGTGTTTACTGGAGGTGAACATGCACACAGCATGAATAGCTTGATGTTGGCTATACAGATCAATACACTTTCCATAGATCTCACCTGCTATGCTGTTGGTTCACACAGACAGACTCAGATGAGAAAGTGCAATAATTATGCAATATAAATGTATATATATGTATTTATATGTAATTACTTAGGGCCATAAACTCCTTTAGTCTGCGAGGCATTCCCAAGAAATGGTCTTCCCTTGATTGATCTTAAAGGGATTTGTAGCATAGACTGATCCTTCTTCTTTGAAGGACTTATATCAAGCCAGTACAGCATGCTTCATATTCATTGAATATGTTATTGAGACTTCTCTGCCTGTCATGTTCCTTTGATTGTTGCTGGGTCTTCATGTTTAATTTGATTTGCCTTTATCCAAATAACCTAACAGAGCTTATGAAATGCAGCATGGATTCTGGGCAGAAAAGGATATTTATTCCCTAACTTTTCCATTTTACTTCTCATTAGTTAATTAAGTTAGTTTAGTTATTAGTTAAATAAATTAGTTAAACAACATGTTTACACATTGCTCTTTGAAAGCTTTGGGATCTAAGAGAGGAAGGTTGTACAGAAGGGATGTACAGTACAGAAGGGACTTTATTTAGTCCACCTGACAATTCTTGGAGAGTAGTGTAATGTAAAGAATGTGGAGTAGTTCACATTGACTGGTACCAGGCATACAATAAAAACCTCTTTGCACATACAGTGCTGGGTAGTTCCATGAAAACCTTCAAACATAGGAAATACATTGAATACTGATAAAGACTAGAGAGAAGCAAGTGGCTAAGAGGATGATAAGACATGCAGATGTGAACCCATGTTCCCTCATTTCCTGCAGCATTATCATTGCTAATTATGGCTTGTATAGATCCATAGGCTCATGGTGAGCCAAAGGACACCTGATTGAGGTTCCTGTTTTATCTTCATTGTCTCCTACAATGTGTTCCAGGGACATTCAGGAACAAATAGTAAAACAAAATCAACCATGATACAAATATTCCTACCAATGTACTTAAAATAGAAAGAGACTGATACATGCCTTGATCTGCCACTTGAGTTAGTTCATCATTTCACTTTCTAGGATCCTGATTCATCTGACTGCAAGCGACTGAGAAAAACAAGGAAAAGTTTGGGTCTACTTAATAGTGTACCAATGAGTCATGATTAATTTTACTGTGAACTGATACTCTTACTGACCCAAACTAGATATTTGTAAATCTAAAGTACTTTGGAGAAAGAATGAATAATAATGACAATTATTGCAAAGTGAGTTATGAGATAAAGATGTTATAAACTGGCATCTGATCTAGATTTTAGGTTATCTGGGAGTTTAAATTCAAAATTAGAGTAAGTGTGTGCAATTAGCAAGACAGCAAATTATTATATGAGATTTATTTTTATAAGGAATAAGAATGAATCACTGAACAATTCATTTTTGCTGCTATAAGCTCTTCGTCACAGGAGGATTCTTCCCCATGGAAAGGAAACCTTCCTGAAAGACTTTTTTTTCTTGCTTCCACAGAAGAAATAAACTAAATGTGTGGATCTCAAGAGAAAGATCATTGTTTTATGTAAGAGAATGCTGATTTTGTAATGCTCCCTTTTGGCCTTGCTCTTTTTCAACATGGAAGAGAGATGCTCCCTCTAGAACATCTCTTTCTTTTCTCACAGGAAAACAAGTTTAAAAAAGACACTTGGATGATGTAAGACAATCTAACTCTTAATCTCCACTTAGCATCCTTCCTCTCTGTTTTTTTAAGAAATAATGACATTTTTTTTCACGCAGCTGAGAACCACTGATGATTCTGAAGTGATAGGTCCACTATAAATATTTCCAGACATAGCATGCAAAACTGTGGTGGCTTTATGTCATCTCAGCATGTTTTTTCAGACACAAGATGTCCTAGCCTGCTGAGTTTCAGAGAGTGCTGCCAACCCAGCTGAGGTCAGTGGGAGGCTAAATCCAAAACACAAAATTGGAGAAGGGATGCAGTTGTGTCAGCGAAGATCTTTTCGCTGTAGTCTATTGATTATTTTGTGTTGATTCTTTAGGATTTTTTTTTCCTTTTTTTTTTTTTTTCCTTTTTTCTTTGCTGTTGTCATTAGAATCTAATTTAAGGCATTCCTGTTAAATTAAAAGACATGATTGACTGACTGGTGTCTGAGACACATTGCAGCTGTCAGCTGCAAAGATAAACTCCAGATCGGATGCAAATCTTCCCAAAGATCAAGGGCATTTGGACAAGGAGCTTAAGTGGACCATTCTCTCTTAATTTATAGCAGGAAAGATCTGCTCTCCACTTAAGATTCTGAACAAGAAATGCCTAATATAAGTTTGGAAGTTGAGTCTGACCACTTGAAAGTTTCTCCATTTAATCGTGTAGAATTAGAATACATTGGGTCAGCCTAGCGTGAAAAGCAATTTGTTTTAGTATGTGATCATGATAAGAACCGACTGAGGAGGATCAAAAAGCTCTTTAGAAACTGGATTAAAGGCCTCCCTGAATGACAGCCTCCATGGCATTGAGAAAAGTCCCATGAGCTGCAGCTTTGTTTGCTATAGTTGACTTCACAAAACTCACATGAGGGATTAGGACTGCTCTTAAAAATAAAGACAGATCCTGATACATGACTGAGGTGATAACTATTGGTTATGATAGGAATCAGTAGAGCATGAGCTACTCAAAGGGAATAAAGATCAGACAGGTCCGTAGGCTTGCAAGGCTGCAGCTAAGCCAAACTTTGCTATGTTGGAATAGGTGAGGTTTGTAACCTTCACCCTTGAAAAGCAAAATCACAGAGTCACAAAATGTCTGAAGAAAGAGCATTTGCAGGAGACTCATTGTCTCTGGATTAAGGACAGATGACAACTCATCCTTCATCACCCATGCGGGCTCAGTAGTTGGTTGATAGCTGATGAAAGGGGCAAAGGGTCCAATTGACTTCAGGGGAATTCTGGGCCACATTTCACCTTTGTTACTCACTTTCCAACTTCAGGAACCTCTTCCAAGAGCATATTTGAAATGAGCAGTGAGAAGAAGAGCAGTGAAGCAGCCCATAGGCATGTTATTTCCTGGAAGACATGGATCAATAAGGCTCCATCCACCTGGCTGCAGTAGTATGAGCCATGAGGCATGCCACCAGACCCTGCAGTGACAAAATCCCACTCATGTCTCCTCTTTAGCATCCACAGGGAGCTAAAAGCATTTGTGTAGCCTGTTAGCACAACTCAGCTGCTCTACAGCCATGTCAGCTCTTTCATTTGCTGCAGCCAGACATTTCGGTGTAATGGGCAGAAAAGCCAAGTGTTTAACTCATGGCACAGGCCTTTTTTATGGCTTTTTTTTCCGTTCAAAGAGAGGATGGGTATAACTTTATATAATAGGCCTTTAAACAGTTGTTTACAGCACCACTAAAAAAGACAAATCATTTGGAACACTGAATGACTAGACCCAGGCAAAGGAGGGGAAATTTCTAAAGGTTTATTTGAAGGCCAATAAAGAGGATAAATAACATGCGATTTTTCATTCGTCAGGACCATGCGACAGACGGATAATGAAAAAGGACTATGCCATAAAGTGGGGAATTCCTTTGTCTTGGCTGTAAATGCCTGTGTTGATTTAATAAGTATTCTGGTACTTCTACTCGAGCTGCTCTTTAGCACTCATAAATGAGGTGGAAGTTGAGGAATAAGGAGAGAAAGGAAGTCATCTGTCCTCAACCCTATGAAGAAATATCGCTGTAGTTAAGGATTTGAGCTTGTGTGTTGTTTTCTTTATCTTATATTGACAGTTCTTCTACAGCTGGTGATGAACAAGGTATGGAGAAGTCAAAGGTTGGAACTTACACTATCACTCTGTTAGTTTCTGGGGTGATCCTGGCTAACATCTATTAATGAATTAATCTAAGCAGGAACACTAAGCCCAGACTAAATATTCATTTTGTTGTAATATTATCATCATAGATTTACATCATGAAATATACACTTGTTTGAATAACTGTCCTTAAACTGAGGATCTTATGATAGGTTAGATAGCTAGTTTGGAATTTGCTTAACTGGAGTATATAGCATTTCCTTTTAATACACTGGAGCAATTATGCTTTTTACTTTAAGAATAGAATACATAAAAGCATCTCAGACACATCAGTCAAAAACCTAACCATAATTTGTGTATTCTTCTGTATTCCTCAAGTTCACTCTTCATCAACAAAGGAACACGAGAGAGGAAGTAAAGAAAGTCACAGATAAAGACACAAAGACTTCATGAGCTTTTAAATGTATCTGGTTACAGATATCCTATTGATCAGATCAGGCAAGACATCAGGATACCTGTCCTTGTGCCAGTGGCCTTTCTTGTGACTGAAACACAACCCATTTCCCATCAGAAGACAGAAGAGAAAAGACTAAATGTTTCTGCATGCTGTTTAAAAAAAGGATTCACTGGATAAAGTGACTTTAAAGGGAATGACAGTGCTCTTCAAGGTCAAACGTTTATTCTATGCCTTAACAGCTTCATCCATCCCATCACTAGCTGTGATGTTTGCCAACCTGTGTTGCCACTTTGCTCTCTTTTGTTTTCCAGGTTATTCTTATAACCAAGTACCTAAGCACCTTGCATTCAGCAGCATTCCTGATGATGAATATATGTTTATTCTTACTCTCTCTCTGTCTTGTTGACAACAGTATTAACAAGAGTACAGGGTCTTTTTTTTTTTTTTTTTTGCGTGTGTGTGTGGCAAAAGGAAGTCTTCTGAAGTCCATTCAAGTCATGGAAATATGCTCTTAGAGCCCATGGAGTTGTGCAGCAAACCATAAAATGAAATGATTCATGCTAAAAAAGGAGAGATACAAACATCTGATGAGGACAATTCACAAAGAAAGTGTGAAATTGGGGCACCAAGTGAGCCCTTCCCCAAGGGATGTCCAAAGCACAGACGAGCGAGAGGCAGGGTTATCTCAAGCTTCAGTATTGAGGCAGCAATTCAATTTTTGGCTCCTCATGGCCTTTTCTCTGGGGCACTTCATGAGCCCATTCCTATACAAGGATGCCCTGGCAAATGCCTACATTATGACCTTCTGTCTACCTGAGATGCTGAAGATTCACTTTTCTTCACTGCCTCAGGTATGCAGACAGCACAGCTTCCCACGGCTCAGAGGGGAGTTGTGATCTCCATTGCCCCATAAATTGCAGTAAAAGGAAGCTAGGATGATTTATGCCTGATCGTGGCACACTGCTGAATCTCTTGCATATTTCAAGAAATGCATAACCTGAAGCATATCTAAGGGTAGCTTTGGGAAACTGGAAAAGGAGGAGCAGATGAGGCATCAGAGAGCAACCATTTCTGGGACGAGGGACCATTCCTACTCCTTTCCTCAAAATGGGGAAAAGATTGCTTAGAAACTCCTGTTTAGAGGCATGAGTGTTTGATTCAGCAAATTTTGACTTGCTGAATATGGCGAAGAGCTGATCAATGAAGTGTGTGCCAGATTATCCATCACCTGAAGGGGCTAGATATTCCCGTGCTGTGTCTTCTGACACTGGTAGGCACTCTGTTGCAAGGCTTTGGCCCACATTAGGCAAGTTTGATCTTAGCGGTCAATTCTGTCTTTGACTTTTAAGGATGTCCCACAGAGGCCAGTGGTTCCTGGAAGCAGCTGGGAGACATAGTGGTGATGGATTTATATTTGGACTTGATGGTTATGAAGGTCTTTTCCAACCATAATGATTCTATGATTATGATTCTTGGGTTGAGGGGCCAACAAAACATGGAGAGGATCCATTCCCTCCCCTCTGAGGAGGGAATCTCCCTTATACAGCAAGCAGAGCAAGTCTTTGGTGAGTTAGCAATGGGGCAGTGCTTTCACAAAGGCTGAATCCTTAATAGAGAGTGGGAACAATTGAGGAGAAGTCAATGGAAAGGCAATGCTATTCCCTTCTCCTTCCATATGCTGACCCACTGGACTCATCTGTGATGTATGGCTCTATTGCCCTAAAGGCATCCCTGTTTTGGGACGTGACAGTGGATGTATCCCAGGGTCCCATCTCGCAGCACCATGGATGACGAGGCTTTTCTGGATTTTTGCTCAGGTGGCTGGAAACCGTGGTCGGCTTGGGGCGACTGCACCAAGGACTGCGGGGGAGGCTTGCAGACCCGCATGCGCACCTGCAAGCCCCTTCCCAACGAAGGCCTTGCCTGCGTGGGCGTCCTGGAGGAAGGAAGACTGTGCAATAGGAAAGCGTGCAATAGTAAGTGGACGCATGTTCCCTTGCACGCGTGTGAGCAGTTCGACCTCAAAGCTGATGAAAAAGGGGCAACCTGGGGAGTGTGCAATGCTGGTTGTGCATGGCCTGTCCTTGCCTGTCTTGTGGTCATACATACACACAGACACCCATACACGTGTTTCAACACACATGCATGCGTATGTGTTTTACCCTGCAGAAGAGGGTAAATTTACAGCAATGCCTACATCAATTATTCAAATTCTGCTGCAAAAACTTATCATTGATGGCAAAATATATTCCCTTAAAGGCATTTATTTAACTGTCGGCCTCTCAAGCCTCTCCATGATAAATAAAGCATGCAACTAGGAGAGATGCTAATCTTGCTGCGTGAGTCTCTTTCCAGCTTATTTCACCTTCCCAGTCAAGTTCAATGTTGCTTCCGTTTCCTTTACAAAACTGCAGCCTGCCCTAGTATGTGGAGCCATGTCTGGCTTTAGACACCCCTGGACATAATGCAGGGCCTCAGAGAGGCAAAGTCTTTGGCAGAGACATTGCTCTCTTCCTGAAATGCAGCCTCTTTCCAGGTCCTCTTCTCCAGAGGGCAGGGGACAGATTGTCAACGCCAGTCAGCAGGGAGACATAAATGCGTCAGGCTTATGACCTGCAGCACTTCCAATCTCAACACTTTTTATTTTTTTTTCATGGTAGCCAAGTAGAGTGGAGGATGGAGAAAAACAACAGCAGAAGAATCCCAGCCCAGTAAACGCAGGCGAATGGCTGATGATAATTATGCTCTTCTTTTTACTTCAAATTTGCATTGAAGGATGTTTGAATAATTCCTCCAACTAGGCAAATAACTACAGAAAATTCAACTGTCTTCAGAGGCAGGGAAGTGTGTCCTGATAAAGGGGAAGTTCAAATAGAAGGACATAAATGAATTCCTCTAATAAGGGCTAAAATTATTTCATACATTTTTTTTACTACTTCCATAAATTTAAATCTTGTTACAATTAGACTTTTTTTAAATTACACTTTCTAGTATATTGAATTTCATTTTCTTGACTCATAGTTGCTAATTTCCTACTGAAGTTCGCCCACACTAGGGAAATTTAACTTGGTATCTCCCACACTTGCTGAAAACTTCGGAATCTCAACACAGCTATGGCTTGGAGCCATGAGTGTACAAGTGCATGCATGCGTGGGCAGGGACCTGGAAGTCTCTTGATCTGAAAGGCTGTAATAGGTCATGAAAGCACCTGGATGAAGCTTATTCCTAGAGGAAGGTCCATGTTGGACTTCATGGACTTCATAGAAGTCTATGGTTGTGAAGGTGGAGATGGCATCGGTGGCAAGTAGAGGGGGCTGTGCAGCTCTTCTTGAGACTTGGGAGGATATGGAACAACAGCCAACAAACCTCCCTAGAGTTCTCAATCCTCTCCCATGCTGGATAAATGAGGTGGGGAGAGACAGCAAACTCCAGACTTTCTTCCCAACACATTTGATCATTTCCATAGTTCTCCATGGGACCTGCTTCAATTCCTTCACATCCTTCTTGAACTGAGGAGCACCAGACTGGACATGGTTTTCCAGGCACATCCTCACCAGCACCAGGCAAGGGATACAATGCCTTCTCTTGATCTGCTGGCTATGCTCTTCTCAACATGTCCTGGTATTCAGCTTGCTTGGTTTGCCAAGAGTAAGAGTGCTTTCCTGGGCTGTATTCAGCCTGGCATCTCCTTCATCACCCTGGTCCTCTTCAGTGGGTCTGCCACCCAGATCTTACCGAAGATCTTGCACATCTTCATGCTGGTTCTTGTGAGGTTTCTACTGCAAGAATGGGTGAGGAAGGGCCATGTTTAGCTAGGGAGACTGGAAATCTGGGCTTTGCTTCCAGCTCTGCTCATTGTATGAAGCAGAGCAGTGAGGGGCCAATTGTTATTTACTGGAGTTTTCTGGAGTGTGACACCAAGACAAGCTGGTCCTAGCTACAGAATAGTCTGGCTGTGTCACGAGGCTGTGATTTGATAAATGTTTTCACTTGTACTCCTGCCTTCCTTCCATTACACGTACAAGTATTGCTCTAAATTAAAGCAGGATTAGTCTGGCTGAGCTTATTGCAGGAGAAAGAATCTTGACCTGATTGGACAACCCTTATTTGGAAAGAGAGAACACATCCATGAAGTGAGGCAACAGAAATTGACTTATCCTTTTAAAATACATAAAAATAAGTTAATTCTGATTGATTATCCTAACTTTTAGACAATCCCCTGAGATCTACAGTGATGCTTTAAAGCTGGCAATCTAGAAAGGATTTGAGGGAAGATGTAAGCAGTCATTTGCCCACTGCACAGCTTGAGGTCTGAGTTGCTGACTGAGAAAGATAGCTTAGGATAAGACAGAAACCACCACTATCGCCTTTAAAATAAGCGCAAAGCCATGTCTTAACTTCCCCTTGATATCTTCTGCCTCACTGCTTCACACTGATGACCAATTAGTCGGAGTGTTTCAGATCTGAGAAAGAGAAGAAAACTGGAATGAAGATACATCCCAAACTGGAAATGGAACTCTTTTTTTTCTGGGAAAAATAGTCCTGCTTGTGCAAAGGAGTTGTTTTTCATAGCATCCATTTGGCTCAAGAGAGCTATCTGTAGGACAGCATTCAGTGTTTGCTATAACTCTTATTATTCCTTGCTAGAGGCAGAGAATCCAGTGATATCTTTCTCTCCAGTACAGACAGGGGAGATTTCCTCCATCTGTTGCATTTGGCCAGAAACTGATGTTTTGTATAGAAAATAAAATAAAATAAAAACGCCGGCCCAAGAAGCATGATGGAAAGTGCTTGCAGAGCAACTATCTGGGCTCATCCCCTTTGGATCAAAGGGATCACCACTGTGCTCCAGGGGCCCTGATCAGCTGTGCATTGCTAAAAGCTGCAATTTCTGACAAACTGGCACATGGAGAGCCCCGAAGGGGAAAAAAATGGATGGGCAAAACAACAGGACAGCATCCAAATCAGGATAGCAATGTCATGGGTCTGACCCCAATGCTGAGATTCAAAAGTGCTGGAGAAATGCAGGAACAATCAGAGATGTAGGCGGCCCTGCACTGATTCCTGGGGAATGAAATCAGCAGAGGAGCCAGCTGAAATCCTGCCATTCCATCTGGCAAAGGCAACGCAAAACCATCCCTGACATTTATGAATATGCGGATCAGGCAAATACACCTCCCCTCATCTGGGAGATGGATGGCCACATCCTGCCCTTTGGTGCTAAAGCATTGTGGTCTCGTTGAGCCTGCTGGTTTTCCAGCATGGGAAGTGAGATCAGGATGTGATCCTTCAGCTGAATAAACATCAGTAGTGTGAGGAAGCGCACGTTCCACACGACATTCAAAAAGGCTGTGTCTCAGTGCTGTTTTCTGCTGCCCCTGAACTGCATTAAAAATAGCCCTTTTGCTGCAACCACAAACAGAGCTGAAATATCCTGGGTGTGCGTGTGTCTGTGTATGAGAGCATCTTCGTTCCCTGCAGGCAAGGCTAGAAACCATCGCAAGCTGGAACAGCATCTTGTCCTATATGTAACTGCTGCTGCTCGGAGTGACTTAATCATGTTCCCCCTTCTGCTGCTGCTCCGAGTAGATCCTGTCTGTGGGTTCTGGGTCTCACAATGACATTTTCACAACTCTCCAGTGTTCAAAATAAGAGTCTTTGGGCCATGTCCTTAGCTGGCACAAATGCTATGCATCCAGTGGTTTGCAGGGTAACTCTTTTATGCTAGTGGTAAAGAACATCTTAAATATATGTTTGTTAGCAGGCAATTCTGCCCTTCAGTTTTATGCAATGAGTAGTTGTTAGGTGCCTGAGAAGCTCCATAGCTTACAGCTTCTCCTGTGGTTTTACTACACTTGAGATATATATACATATTTTTAAGTTGTTTCTTTGCACTCCATCCCTTCTTCCCTCCTTGAATATTTTTCAAAGCCTGGCTCATACTGCTCTTTTGTTTGTTCTTCCTGTTTGATGGATGAATATAGAGGGAAAAGAGTGTGGCTTTGGGGGACGTGCTTGAACATTACAGACTAAGCTCAAAACACCGCAAAATCTTTGCATTAGATGTTTTTCCTTTGGCTGTGTTGGAAAGACTATCTATCTGATGAGTATGCTCTCATCAGAAGTATTGGTCACCAGCTTCCTTTTCCCTTTCAGCTTCACATGATTATCCTTCCCTGCTTGCCTTCGCTGGTTTTGGTTTTTGTTTTTCTAAAACCTCAATTACTTGCCTTCTGCTTGTGATTGACACTTCTCTGGGTACCCTCCAGCAGCATTATTTCTCTAGTTCTCCAACTAGCTTCTCCAAAGTGTCTGGTATATCCCCCATGTGCCACTCCAGCTCATTTCAATGGCTGGATTGCAAGTCACATCTGGGACTTCCTTTGATGCTGGTGTTGCTCCTCCCTGTTGACCCCACAGCAGAAAGCAAGGGGCCGAAATTCCCTGCTTTGTTCATCATGCAGCATCCAACTGGTGCATAAACCCACCACAGAGCTTTGTTTATACTCATTTCATCCCGTGTATAAACAATGCAGCTTCTCGCAGCTTCATTCTGTTGGGGCTGATTTTCACATATTTATTCTTATTAACTATTCAAATTAAATCTGTGCCAGGCTCCATGCTAAATGGAGCCTGACATGTCTCTCTGAAACACCTTTTCCAAGGGCTGGAAATCTTGTTTACTGCAACTAGGCAAGTCTAGCATGATCTCGGAGCTCATCCCTGATGGAGAAGGCTCAGGGTGAGCTGCTAGCCCTGATCACCTTTAATTAGGACAAGTAGTAACAGCATGGGGCTGTCACATGTGCCAGGGAGCAAGGGGAATTGTGCAGCACACCCAAGAGCAGAATGAGTCATTAAAACACATGTTCCCTTGAGAGTAAAAGTCTTTGGGGAGCCAATGTGGGAGCTAAACCACCTTGGTAATATCTCCTTCTTCAGACCAGGAAAACATCTTTACGTGCTTCCAAAAGAAGATGGATTTGTGGGAAACTGACTGCATTGAACTTTGTTTGTACTTTGATCCTTTGTTTTTTTCAATCTTCCCTCCTTCCTTCTGTCCTGCCTCTCTGTCCATCAATCTGCCCATTGATGCTCATCAGCTGCTGCTGCTGAATTCAGTCCCAAGGCTTCCTATCACCTTCTCTGCCCTAAGCATCCAACAAATCCATGCAACTGCCACATTTGCACTTTTCTACCCAATTTGCTTCTCCTCCCAGATAATACGAACCACTGGGGACCCTTTGGGATTTGCAATTGCCTGTTTGTTGTTGTTGTTTTTTTTCAGGGATTTGACCCTTTTAACAAAAGGACTCAAATCAAAGTAGATCGAAATATGCGGTGTTAGGTGGAAGGGATGGATCAGGGTTTGAGATGTGTCTGGTACCTTAGAGAGCATGGATCTAATTTAAATCATCCCCTAAGTGAACTCTGTACACAAAATATTGGAAAAACGCTAGAAGACACTTACACAGAAATGTCCCATGGCTTTGCAGGTATTAAAAACTTAAGATCTGCCTGTTTCTATTTTAGGAAAGAACCTGGAAAATTAATAAATAAACAAATAGCTAGCACAGATGTAGGCAGGTGAATGTCCATCTCATTTCTGAGAAGAGTCTGTGCTGGGAAGGTTTGGAGTCATCAGCATCATCTAGGCCCTGCTTTGAGGACAACATAATGGGGCATAATGGGGAATTTTCTTCACAGTTTCACAACTTAGATGGGCCTCTCCCATGAAGCAATCTGCTGAATGTAAAGTTTGGCTCCTGGCGGGGACTCTCTGAATCATTCCTCTCCCTCCCCTGCTTTCCCTTTTGGGATGGCAATAAAGACTCCTGCCACCACACTGGAGCTTCATTAACCTTTATTAATTTTCCCACGGTTCCAAGATCAAATTTGTCACCATTTCATCTCTTTAAAGTGTGTACTTCTTGAAAAGATGTCGTGCTGTTTTGTCTCCTTGCGTGAAAAGAAAAAAAAAAGAAAGAAAAAAAAAGAAAAAAAAAGATAAAGATAAAAAGATTCTCTGTCTGGTACCTGCTGTTTGGAAACAAACAGGTTGCCAGATCATAGACAGCTAGAGCTCAGATCTGTTTACTGTTCTGCTACATGACTCTGATGGATTCATCTGTGCTCTGCTGACGTACACAGCAGCCCTCGTGAGTGGGATTCAGTTGCTGTTTCTTGGGTGCTTATATCTTTACTACTGGTTTGGAAGGAACAGGGATGCCTGCCATCCATTGGGAACTGAATTCGGATGAAGGCTCTCACTGCACAGTGGTCCCAACATCACGGTCTTCATCAGAAGAGCTTCATTGATTGTTAGACATCAAACATGAGCTTTACTTGTTCACCTGCACTGCAAAGATGCTCAGTCTTAGCTCTGTTGGTCCAAAAGTATCTTGCTGACAGCAAGGCACCTTCACTCCTCTTTGCTGGTGGTAGCTTAGGGTCTGAGAAGGAGACAAGCTTTTCAGTCACCCCTTTTTTTTTCTGATCTTCCCTCATATGCCTGCTTCACTCAGCATTTTCTGGGTGCTCTACAGAGCATTGCTAAGGAGATAACGCTTTGCAAGACAGAGTTTCACATATGCCAAAAAAAAAAAAAAAAGAAAAAAGAAAACAAGAAAAGCAAACAAACAAACAAAAAACCAGACTATCAGTGCCAGTCTTCTCCATAGATCTCATAACACTGTCAAGGATGGTGGGATTCACTGTCAGCCTACCTAAAAAGGATACCCTCCACAAGTCCCTAAGGCTATCCAGTCCCTCTGGAGGCTCTTCCTGGAAAAAAAAAAAAAAAAAAAAAAAAA
>NW_020455732.1:3364492-3422167 GCF_003342845.1 Nothoprocta perdicaria
AAAAAGAAAAAAAAAAAGAAAAAAAGAAAAAAAGATATGAATATCCTCATTTCATTTGATTAAATCAAGGATAGAGAACTGATTCTGCATGGTCTCATGTCTCACTGAAACCAAGGGCTGAACTGGAAGCCAGACCGAGTCTTGGAGGCTGGCTCATCTCAAATGCCCAGGGATGGCTGGTGGTCAGGGGTGCTGGGTTGGAAGGCAGGTGGTGGTGTGAACCAAACATCGCAGGTTGCTATTGTCTATACAAATGTAACCTTTGTAGTGAAAGATCTTGCAGAGTGAACCAAGGTGTATTTACATGACCCATTACCTTGCCATAGCCAATGGACGCTATAATTCCAGAAGCCAATCGCTGAGGTCCACAGATAACAGAAAGCGAGAGGACACTGACGATCTGCCGCACTACGGGTACCCTGCACCTCAAATAGGTAAGCTCTGACCTACCACAACAGCCTCTGAAGATGGTACTCTGTAACCAACTGGCCGTGCTGGGCTGACTGCACTGACTTGCTTTGCTGTTTTGATGGCGCAGCTAACAAACCCTTTTCCTCCCAGGTTAGCATGAGTTTACCCTGCTAGTAAGTCAGACGCTGAGCAAATGATCATCCCACAGTTTGTTCCCATCTCAGTGCACTGAGGGAGTTTTATGTTGTTGCCACTAGCCAGAGAAGACAAAGAGAGTTGGACACTATGTCCTAACCAAAGCATGCTTCTTGTAGACTGCTTCTCATCACTCTGCCTACTTCTAAGTCACTGCTTTGTATGAACTATCTAAACAGACATGGTTCATTAAGCCAAAGCTGACGTGACTGCAATATAACCTCTTTGCTGATGTTCATGTCATGCCTTTCCATTGACTGCAGAAGGAGATGTGCAGGGTGTGATGGGAAGAGAGCAGGACACTTTCCCTCATCACTGAATGTTCAGTGTTGTGTAGGGAGTCATGTGTACACTCTGGAACCAGACCATCCTGCAATGGTAAGGGAATAAGATTTTTTAGTGTCTGAGAGCATGATGTGGAAAGTGATCAATGAGCTGGACCTCATCATACACAAGGGCCAGTCCAGAGAGGTTTTGTGCTCTTTCTTTACCGCTGCCTTTCACGGTGGCCATTCATCATGTCATGATCTTAGGTAAAGCAAGCTGCAGGTTAAAACAGTTGTGCAGTGCCTTTACAGTCTGTGCTGTAGCCCACTTGTCACGTTTACGGCTTGGTATTTCCTCCTGCCATGCAGCTGGATCCTGCATCTGCACTCAGCAATAACTCTGTTAACTCCCTGGTGTGTCAGAGCCCCTGATGTGCTGTAGCTGACTTGGGTCATGCTGTCCCTGAGCTCAGTGTGGGCTGTAAGATGCCCTGCAAAGATGTCCTACCACAAGATCATATTTCTGCTGCTATCCCAGCGGCAGCAGTTGCACCAAGGTTATTAAGTGAAGCAGGACAGAAGACATGTGGAGTTAAGACCAGGCACAGGGTGGAGCACAGACGTGGGTTTGGAGAGAGCTTCTAGTTGAGCCTACCCATACAAAAAACAAGCCTCGGCACAGCTTGTGAGGTCTATGTCATTGCACATCTGCTCAGTACCTGGAAAAACAGGAAATATGAAAAAATTACCAGTTATAGGGACCAGAGTGAGGGGATGGTTCTGCCCAACTGAAGACCAGTGTTCACTCTCACCAACCATGCTCAGCCCTGGTGCCCTGTGATGCCACTGGCTGGCAGTGAGCACGAGAGGGAGATCCAAGCCAGCAGGTCCCTGGCGCTGGAGCTTCCAGCTCAGCCCACACGCTGCTTCTAGGAGGCTTTTGCCAAAGGCAGGATGTGAAGGAAGAAGAGGCAGCACGTGGCAAAATGTCAGGTTGACAAGAGGTGCCAAAAAATAACAGGCTTCTGGCAGAGGGATGACAGCAATGTGTCGCTCCATTGATGCTGACAGAAGTGTCACGGAGAAGCTGGAGACACTTTTGGGCACCTACAGATATCTCAGTTTTGTGAAGGCCAAATCAGTCACTGTCAGGGTTGGCCAGGTGGTGGAAGGGATCCTGGATTGCACTGCTGCTCCTTGATAGAGTGATGCCCAGCTTATGTCCTTGCCATGCCCATTGCAGCTGCAGAAGTGTCCAAGGGCTCCAGAAGAGGTGCTACAGCTGGCCGTAAGGGTGGAGGATACATGGTCGTGAAGTCCTGCACAGGGCCACCTTCCCACTGAGAGAAAAGCTTCTCCCTGATATGTCCTTCCAGATGCCAGCTGGCACCTTGTTGTTCTCCACTAGCTTGGAGTACCACAGGACACACTGGAGGTCAGATGTCTTGGGCATCAGTCATGAGGAGGGCAGTGCAAGGCCCCTCATATCCCCTCTGCAGGGAAACTCTCATTATGGTTTTGCATTGCTTCCAGGTCTGATTGTTTGGCAAGAGCCTACATGTTGAGCTATAGTGTAGGGTCATCAGGATGGATGAACATGGCAGATTCTTTACCTTATATTGATAAGGAAAGCCAAGATTAATTCTTGGGATGAACCATCAGAAGGCATTGCAACCAGTGATTCACGTCAGCTGCAATTTACCCTGCAGGCAAGCGGAATATTTTAGAAAGAGGTATTATTCTACTTCGAGTGGGGAACAAAACAGTGGCTTGATGCCAAGAGGTTCTGACAGTCTTGTGGGGCTAAGCCTGGCATGGTTTGAAACTTAGTTCTATTTCTTCTGTGAGCATTGAGGCTTGACTGAACTGAGATAAACTGCTTAGTCTGAAAATATATCAAACCAAAAGAATAGACGGTACTTGATAGATAAACTAATTTCTGGATTTAGAATCTGGAGCCTGGTGCAATGATGATTAAGGAGATTTGGCTTTATTGGTACTGTGAAATGGCAAAGGTCAAAAAGTAAAGAAGGGAAAAGGAATGGAACTGATGGAAATTGGGTCAAAGTGACCATTCATTCGTCTAATGACACAGTAATTCTTGACTGGGATTAGAGCTTGTGAAACTACAGTCAAGCCTGAGTAGGAGGTGGTGGGATGGCAGTTTTTCTGAGTCATGAGTCACTTATGGGAGAAACCACTACATCTCTGCAGGCTTCCTCTGTCCCCTCTTTGGCTTATCAGAAATACTTATAGGTACTTACTAACAGTCTTTAACTATGCACCAAAAAGGAAAAAGCTAGATGGCATATGAGATGATGAAACTGGGAGAGTGTTGTCGCAGTGAGACTGGAGACCAACTGCAAAATGCCAGCCCATGTCCACTGAGGAATGCGGTACTGTTGGGTGAGGCAGAGGGGAGATTGCTGCAAGGCTGATGGAGGAGTTTGGACATGGTTCTCCAAGTAGTACAAGGGGACTATCTGTGCATGGTTTAGATGGGATAGGTAGCTGGAACGGTTGAGCCAAAGAAGGATCTTCTGGAGTCTGGGCCATCCTGTTGTAATGGTGATGCCAGAAATGTAACTTACTGGTAGTGAGCTCTGAGTATCACAAGCCTATATATGCAACAGAGCCAACTGAGTACCAACAATTATTGGAAAGGGAGTCTAATTACTGTGGAATTTTAGATATACCAGGATATCTAATACTTGGGAAAGAGGATATGGGACAGATGGTTCCTTGAAGCCTCAAAGCCTCAAAACATGGTCTGTCTCCTCTAGATCCCGGAGAAGATGAGGGTCAACAAACTTTGCCTAGCTGATACCAGCCAGGTAGAATAATCTGATGCAGAATGAAGGAATACTGAGCAACTTTGGCTTAATGAACATAATCAGTTATGTCTGACATCCGTCCCTCTAAGCGGGCAGAGTGCAAACTGCAAGAGGAATGCATTTTATTTTGGTCCCTGACTTTGTTAGTGTGAAATCATACTTTGAAAGAAGAGCTCACAATAATGTTTGTAACAGCATAGATGAGGTACGGAAAGCTATACAAAGCAGATTTGCTGTAAACCACCATGCATACAAGATAATGTAAATATCAATACCCAACATTTCAATGGACAGGTAAATGAACTGATACTCTGCTTGGTCAGTTTGCCATGGATGCTTGAAATCCAGTATAATGCTTCACTGCATGCTGACAAATCTCACTGTGACTGTGATTGCTTCAGTAAATGAATAAATTGTCTTGAGAAGGATGTCAGACATGGACAGCTTCAAACGACCTTAGATGATATCACAGTTGATACCTTCAGTTATCTTGGGCAGTGTGGTGATCTGTGGCACTTACAATTCCCATCATGACTACTGAATTTACACTGAGTCTCAAGCACTTGTTGCCCTAAAGCAGACCTAGATACCAAGCAAAAGCAGCCCAGAAGTCAGGTATCTCTCACTCTTCATGTTGCAGCTGATCAGTCCAATGTGGAATCCCCAGTCCAGCTTTGTCTGAGGAATTTGATCATGGTGCAGGAAATGAGTCCAAATGTTGGGTGCACCTTAGAATGTCACAGAATCACAGAATGGTTAAGGTTGGAAGGGACCTCTAGAGATCATCTAGTCCAATCCCCCTGCTCCAGAAGGGACACCTAAAGTACGTGGCACAGGGTGGCATCCAGGCAGGTTTGGAAGACCTCCAGAGAAGGAGACTCCACAATTTCCCTGGGAAGCCTGTTCCAGGGCTCTGTCACCCTCACAGTGAAGAAGTTCCTCCTCACATGGAGATGGAACTTCCTGTGTTGCAGTTTGCACGCATTGCCCCTTGTCCTGTCACTGGCAACCACTGAGAAGAGCTTGGCGCCTTCCTCTCTACATTCCCCCTACATGTACTTATACATATTAATCATATTCCCTCTCAGCCTTCTCTTCTCCAGAGAAAACAGGCCCAATTCACTCAGTCTCTCCTCATATGAGAGATGTTCCAGTCCCTTAATCATCTTGGTTGCTCTTCTCTGGACCCTCTTTAGAAGCTCCATATTCCTCTTGTACTGGAGAGTCCAGAACTGCACACAGTACTCCAGGTGCGGCCTCATCAGAGCTGAGTAGAGGGGCAGAATCACCTCCCTTGACCTGCTGGCAACACTCCTCCTGATGCAGGCCAGAAGCCCATATGTGCCACATTGTAGGTCCCTCTTAAGTTATGCTCCACCCAGTGCTGTGGTCCTTGTGCCTACCACCACAGTCTGCCAGATACATCTTGTTGGGATGCAACATGATGCTGTCAGATGCTTTGAGGAATTTACTGCTAGAAGACCTCTATATTGTGCAACCTCAAAGACGTGTTGTTGGTGTTTGTTGTTGCCATATGCCTGTCTACTATACATGCCAAATGTTATTTTCTAGGTTTATCATGTTTAATTATTAGTAATACATAGAAAAAATAAAAAATCAAACAATGCTGAATTTAATTAAATGAAACAGAGTGGGCTTTTGTTTTCATGCAGAGAAAAAGACATTTTCTCCGAGGTATTTATTGACTATGAAAACTCATGGAAAACTGTCTTTTTCCTGCCTGTACCACACTCTTGATGACTTTTTTTTTTGACACTATGGCCTGAGCGAAGTACCACTGTTACTATTATGTGCTTTTGGGGATATTAATGATAGAGGGAATACATATCTTTCCCTTCTTTCTATTGTCCATCTTATGGTTGATGGAATGTTTTACTGTCCTTTCCAATGCTGCCCTATCAGGTAAGTAGTTAAGAAGCAATGTACCATGTCTGAGAAAGTCAACTTTGCTCCATGTCATGTGTTATAAGGCAGTTGTTCTCCACAAGGATAAAATGATAGGAGAAGCCTTGGTGGGATTAGTCAAGTCAATGTCCTTCTCGGGCACTATCACTTTGTATTTTGTCTTCTCTTCTGCTGTCAATCTGAACTGAGAAGACAGAAGTTGAATCTTTATGAATTCTCCAATTATGGATGTTTACTATCCTTATCTAATCATTGCTACCATCTCAAAATTGGGTATATATATCTCATCTCATCTGGTGTTGTAGTGGTGATGTAGTGGCATCAGTGGTGGAACCTGCACTACCCAGCTACCCAGTGTCCTGGTGCTTCTACCCTATCTTTCCTTTTTTTTTTTTTTTTTTTTTTTTTTTTTATAATTCTAAATATATAATTCTAAGAACCAAATCCCCAAAACCTTTTGGACTGTTGTGTCAACCTTTACATTTTTTTCACAAACTCCCTTGCACCCTTGCTGTCACACCAGATGTAGCTTCACGGATTTTCAATGGTTGATGAAATACAGTTTGAAAATTTCTATGCCAGAGTCCAGGGATCAATGATGCCATGTCCTCACCTTCTGCTCCAACCCCAACAGGTGATCCTGCAGCAGAGGAGTGGTCCCCATGGAGTGTGTGTTCAACTACCTGCGGAGAGGGCTGGCAGACCAGGACCAGGTTCTGTGTGTCGTCTTCCTACAGCACTCAGTGCAGCGGCCCTCTCCGGGAGCAGAGACAATGCAACAACTCTGCCGTGTGCCCAGGTAGGTTGAGTGCTCCATCCATCAATGAGCAGAAGCGGAAGGGAGTCAGAGTGCATGGAGTATTGACCACCCATGATATCTTGTCATACCTCCAGTAAAGACTGCAATGCAACAGATCAGGTTTTCAACTCTGATAATGTTTAGTGCCCTCTATAGCCTAAAGCTTCCCTAATTCCTTGACCTAAATCTCAAAGCACCCATGGGTGGAAAGGGAGAAGATGAGATCTTCTCAGCAGTGTTTGCTTTTCGTTCACCCTTTCTAGGTAACTTATTCTCTTGGTGCGATAAAGACTTGCAAGTGCACAATAGGTGATTGGAGGCAGACTCCCCTTCCCTTCTTTTTTTACCATAAAGTCTCATAAACCTTCAGCAGATCATGTCCCAGTGGGTGGACTGTGGTTCTGCATGCCTTGACAATTTCATGTTTTTTTAAATGAAATTAACACATGCGAATCTGAAAGGATCATGTCCTTGTGGGGAATTTCCAAGCATGTGGCAGACTTGGAAAGTAAAACACCAGGTGACATCTTTGACCTTTAGTTGCTCAAACTCCAACACTGTGCATACCATTGCAAAGTCCACATTAAAAACTTATACTTCTGGTTTGCTTAAGAAGTGAGACAACACTTCTCATTGCTTTCATATTCCTTGTTCTACAATTCTAATGAACAAATATGGTCTGAGAGACCTGAGTATTATTCTGAAGAATTTTGTTATTCAACTACTTTATCTCTTAAGAGACATCAGTATATTCTGACAACATTTGCCCTCTAGCAGTTATGGTCACTAACCTTCTAAAATAATCCAATCAGATTAGATTAGATTAGATTGGATAAAATTAGATTTATATGGATTAGAAGTCTCTGAATATCTAATTCTTGGAATTATCAGTGATGACCAGAAGTGTGGTGCGTGAATATTGCATGTCCACTTTATTCTTTTAAGTTTCCCCGAGTTTGCTCGAATGATGTCACTGCTATATGACACTAATTGGTAGATACATTACAGCCTTTCTGAGAGCTTGAAAAGCTGCAACCTTTGAATATTCAATGATTAAAAAAATGATGAGAGAGGGAAATAATGGCAAAAAGTTACAAAATGATAGTGATGCTACTCTTCAAAGGACCTTTTTGCTCCTCTCCAGTTTAGTGCACCTTTTGTTCAAAAAATGTCCTCTCCTTGGACTCAGAAATCAGACAAAAATAGGGTCAATGAAAAGTGCATTAAGATTTATTTTATGTAGGCTGGAAAGTGAGAGACACTTGGTGCCAATACCAAATCATAAAATATTACACAATGTTCCTGTTGCATATTTCAGGCTGGTTTGTTCTTGGTCTTCCTACACTACTTTCTCACATACTGCTTATTTGAGTGGGAAGATGCTGTGCTCTGTGGGCTCACTTATCGGGTCTCCAGACCTCCCTTCATAAGGGAAACTTACTTCTTCTGCTTTGATTTCAGTGCACGGCACCTGGGATGAGTGGTCTCCGTGGAGCCTGTGCTCTTCCACGTGTGGGAGAGGATACCGGGATCGGACCCGCACATGCAAACCTCCTCAGTTTGGTGGGAACCCTTGTGAGGGCCCAGAAAAGCAAACAAAGTTCTGCAACATTGCACTTTGCCCAGGTAAGGCAGTTAGAGATGCGGAGCCTTCCCTTCAGCAGGTCTCCTCAACACTGAAGAAGGACATGGATTTTGTCACTGGGCGCATGTCCGGCTGCCCATCTGTGCTGGATGAGCACACAGATCACACTTCCTAAAGAGAATCCATTGGGGTAAGGAAGGAGTACACTGGAGGAGCCACCTAGAGGAACCTTCTGAGTGTATGTGTTTCAGTATCATGCGAGGTTCAGATTTCCCCTCCACAGGACATCCTACATGGGATAGACTTGGGTTGGCTCAGTTGTCACTACTACTTGCAAGACCATCTTAGACTTCTTATTCATGATGTCTAGTGGATATTTTGAAGTTGCTCTGACCAATTGAGCTTATTGTTTTTCTGGAATTAATAATTTTCTTTGCTACTATTATATCTGCCTGGATTTTGCCATATATGCAAGCTCTCTGTGTACTTGATCCTGCCTTGGGCAGTGACAAAGGCAGAGTTATTTCTGAGAGTCTTCCCTGCCATATTTTTAACACTTGGAGGAACTATTTTTCCTAATCTTAGATTTAACTTCCAAGCACTTTTTCCTAAGTTTTCTTTTGAAACATTAGAAATCAACCTCAGAGGAAACAGCTTTTACCCATTGGAAATCCAATTGAGCTCCTCTGGATTCTTTCTCCGAAACAGATGGGCCTTGAGTTTATCACTGACCCCCCATTATCTTCATTCGGAGATCAGAGTGTTCTGGTAAACTGCGATCTAAACAGGAGGGTTATCCCCTCATTCCTCAGGGGATAATTTCAACTATTTTTTTTTAAAGTTTCGTGAGAACCATTATGAAAATTTATTACGTCCCCAGAGGAGAAGAGGGAATGTGGGAGTGATTAAGAACTTTGCGAAAACATTAGTGAAAAGGCTACTGGCATTTTATGCCTGGTTTTCACCCAAAAAACTATCCTTGGATTTCTGGCCACAGTCCAAAGACTGTGCTCAGAATAAAGAACATCCCACTTATGAAATTGGCTCTGTCATAAAAAGACAAATTGAAAAAGTCAGGACTAGTATTGCTTGGGCAATAAAGCATATCTTGAGTTAACATTGATCCATAATTAATTTAAATACAAATAAATATGTGGCTACACTGTGGCAAATGAAATAGTGCTAAAAGAGACAGGCAGCCCAACTGAAAGACTTCAGCTCTAATTAATGCCACAAAAGCAATCAGTGGCTTTGCGGTGCCAAATAAGTGCAGCACCATGGGACTCACTGAAGCACAACAACATTCAGCGTTTGATGCACTAGACGGTCCTATTACCTATGCCTGCCCTGCTCTAAGAATTTATTAACATAGCTGATTAAAAAAAAAAATGCTCTGCTGCAGAGACAACAGAGCTTTGGTATGATCTACTCGGTGGGCTTTTGGATCAGTTCCAGAGAAGAATTACCTCTGCCCAGTCACCACCTCTTGCAATTTGCCTCCTTGGGAATGATATACATTAATGTGACATGTTGAATTTACACATGATGAAAGCATCAAGCTTGGATTGTTAGGCACCTTTTTTTTTCTGGAAGTGCCTTATTTTTCAGACTTACAGAGCTCATGTGCACCCTCTGAGTTAACAGCTAGGTATTTTGGCATTTTTCTACATGCTTAAAAATAAACAAACGAAAAAATGCCACTCAGCTGCCCTGGGAGTTAATGGGAGTTGTTCAAAGACTTACAATTACACAATGGATCAGGTTGTATGTGTTTCTTCCTGCACTGGCAAACAAAGTAAAAAAAAAAAAGAAATCTGGAATCTACAAAAAAATACAATTTAAGCTAAGTTTTAGACTTATTTTGTTTGTTTGTTTAATTTTTGAGTATGAACTAATAGTTAGTGAAAGGTAGAAAACATGCTGCTAATGAGGAAAAGTTTTCCAAGAATAGTGGACTGGGTGAGCTGTCTGTTGATCAGGGTCCAATTAGGGTTTAAGTACCACCCTTGGGAATGTTTTACCTTATGTCATGCCAATAAGATGTAGTCATGCTTCTTCCTGTCCTTATCATAACTTCTCTTTTCGCTTCCTCGCCTATTTAATTATCTGAGCTGCTTCTGTGTTGAGACATATCAAGGCTGTCAGTGTTAATTCAGCCATGAGAGGAGAACACTGACCACACACATGCTCTCTACTCATGATGTCACATTAGATCACACCTACGCTCCAAGTATTTTCTGTCTGACAGTTTGAATTCTGTTGAATAACTCTGTGATTCCAGTTTGTATGTGTTTTAACAATTGCTCTGAAAACAAAATAAAACAAAAAAAAAACACAACAAAAATTTGTAGAGGAGTAGAGGAAGTTCCCTTCTTTCTAGGCTCATACATTATTTCAGATGAGTCATGGTGAAAAATGTTCCCTCAAAAAGTGCTGGTTACCTAAAGGAAAATGTTGTGGAAATGTATGGATTCCTTAAAAAAACCCAAACAAACATGAAAATATGTTTTGTGCTCTCTATGTTATATCTAGAATATTAATATTTTTGACTTTCATGTTGGAATGTATAATATTAATGATTTCAACTTTATGGTACTATGTAGAGTATGAGTTTAAAAATGTCTAGGCACTTGTGTCCACAAAGGGCAGTTCCTGGGCCATAAAATGTGTGTCAGAGGTTGCTGCAGGTCCTAAGAAATTACCATTGCCACACTTGTCTGAACTTTTCCTTGATGTTCTTCTCCTTCCTACTCCATGCATCCAGTTTATCCCCACCTTTTGCCCCCCCTCCACCAATTTGCACAGGTGCTCTTGCCTCCTTCCAGTGGGAGCGATTTTCACATTCCGTTTTGTTTTCTTTCTTTGGGCCACTCAGTGGACGGCAACTGGAATGAGTGGTCGAGCTGGAGCTCGTGCTCTGCCTCCTGCTCCAACGGCACCCAGCAGCGGACAAGGGAATGCAACGGGCCCTCCTATGGTGGAGCAGAGTGTCAGGGACACTGGGTGGAGACCAGGGACTGTTTCCTACGGCAGTGTCCAGGTCAGTGGCCAATGCCTTCATCTTTTTCATCCTTTTCTGTAGTTACAGGTAGGCTTTTGTAAAATTCCTACCTATTTCCTCTGGGGAAGGGTGGAACCGTTTCACCACTAATGCAGTAATAAGGAGTTGGTGGTACCAGTGGACCAGGTAAACCACAATCCGTAGTGATCAAATGCTCAAGGAGACTCAGGAGACTGGAGAAATGAGTGATTGCCTCCACAGAAAGTGTTTTTCTAAAATTAGTTACCAATTTTCAGCATGTTCTTTAAAAAAAAAAAAAAAAAAAAAAAAAGTCAAACAAAATCCTTCCTGTGCCTCTGCAATACTTCTACTTGCCTCTTTTTTTTTTTTTTTTTTTTTTTTTTTTTTTTTTTTTTTTTTTTTTTTTTTTTTAGCAGCTGAACGCTCCTAGCTATAGGTAAAGNTTTTTTTTTTTTTTTTTTTTTTTTTGTTATTTTTGCTTCTCTAGTCTGTTCTTTAGCAGCTGAACGCTCCTAGCTATAGGTAAAGCCAGTAGGGCAACACTCCCTTTTTTATCATGGCTTTAAACCTTTTCTGTGATGAGGGCTAGCACAAGGTAGTTCCAGGAGAACCACTTCAGGCAAGAAAAGGAACAAAAATAGGAGCAGATGTCTCAGCTCAACTAATATCAGAAGCTGTCATTTCTCAGGCTGATGCCACCACTGTGGAATCGATGCAATTTTCCTCTTTCTTGGGGAGGGCCATTGCCAAGGGATTGAGTGGACCTGCTTGTGTAGAAAATATTCCCATCCGAAGATAAGACTTGAACCTCCCAAAGCCATCAAGCTTGATCAATGACTAGTTCTTGCTGTGATTCTCCTGGCCCTTGGCCCTCTCATGGGCTGCTAGCTGAGGTGGAGCTGAGAAGCAGTGTGCCTCTGAGATGGAGAGGACCATCATCTGCATGGGAATCTACTTTATAGCAGCAGAATAACATAAAAAATTGTTTGACATCATAGATATTGTGTTTTCCTACATGGACTCTAGTAGATTCCTACGTCCCACTCTGTCTTTGAAACTTCTGAAGATTTTCAGAGACACAAAGTGCCTGATTGTTTTTAGGCATTCTCCTCCCACTGATTTCAGAGTTAGAGACTGAAGGAACATTGGACTCCATATGGTACCACTTTAGAAAGCATCAGAGCTTGGACCTGTCCCTTTTATTTGATAATAATTTTCTTCCACTGTTTGGAGAAAAAAAGAGTGGGATCCTCCACCCTCTCAACAGGAGTTATCAGACCCAGGATGATCTGTTATCTCCTAATTAAAAACCAAGTAGGAAACAGGAGGCTAAAATTCTTGCTCTAGTTCTGTCACTGAGTTATTATTTTATATCTGTGATGCAGGAGAATGCTTCCTTACTTGCAGGCTTGTTGTGAGGACTAATTAACATTTTTACAGTGTTTTGATAAATGCCATTGATAATTTAGAAAGAAAAAGTATTTCCGCTGAATCTTGAGAAATGCTTGGAGAAGATACAATGAAATAAGACAGACTCTAAGCCCAGGGCTCTTACAAAATTTCTATCTAAGGCATATGAAGTAATGATGCAATGGAAACAGATGGAGAGACCTTTATTTGATGTGTCCTCATGGTTTCTCCCCTGAAGGCCCTCCTGGTCCCTTTAGACTAGTGTGAAGAGGACACACTGATTTGTTTCTATGGAGAAAGCAGAAAAGAAACCAAGGCAGAAGATGTCACTTCACAGAGAGTCAGGCTTTACTAAAGCACATGTTCCAGGTTTACCTTGGCTACTTGCTTTCCTCTGCTGTGGGTGGTCATGGGATGTGACAGGCTGTTTCTCTCCTCTTTTTCATTTCCAGTGGATGGTAAATGGCAGGCATGGGGCGTCTGGGGAAGCTGCACCACCACGTGTGGAGGTGGGACTCAGAGACGTGACCGTGTGTGCTATGGGCCTTTCTTTGGTGGAGCGACTTGCCAGGGGCCCAAGGAAGAGTATAAACAGTGCAATGACAGGAAATGTCCTGGTAAGTGCCCCATGGATCCTATGATGCTGCACTAGGAGAACAGGGTTTTCTGGAAAGAACTACTGAGCACATGCATCAGAGAACTTCATGAATGCAACAGTGACTACAATTTTGTTTGATGCTGCCCATAACACAGGCACAAAACACATCAAGGGTTTTCATTGAATTCTTGCCAAAGACAGTGCAAGGATCCTGCTGTTTCCACTGAGTGTTTGATAAAACCCATGGGTGTATATACAGTGCTTTTCACTGCTGTGGAGTTTTAAAAGGAAGAGAGACACGTGATTTGATAGAGGCAAAAAATAGCATTGTCCCCAGTCCATGTATTTGAGTGCTGAGGATGATATAGTGGTTTCCCACAATTTATGTAGCTTCTGGGAAACCTGCATGCCAACGGCAGTATTAAACAGGACAGACACATCTATATCTGTCAGATCTTTACCTTGCCTTATCCTTCCTCTCGAGACATAGCAATGGTGACAGCATCCACCTCAGAAAAAAAGAGTGCAAAAAAATCCAAGTGGAGGACAAGGGTTGGGAGACAGGACAGAGGAAATTGTGAGTTTTAATGTGAAAAATATCTTCAGTTTTAGTGCAAATAATAATCAGAAGGAAATGCAAGTGAGAACTCTTCCAGCTGCCTCTTACTTGGTATAAAGAGGACAGGAAGAAAAGTAAAAAGGCCGGTGCACTATTTTTATTCTCTTTCACAGTCACATTTAAAAGGCCTTTTGGTGAAATTGCTGGTGGGAAATCGATGGCCTGTGTGATGCTGGCAGCCAGACCACATTGATCGTAATGGGCCCTGATTTTTGACCAGGAGGTTAATTAATTGTTCTGAAGAGCTCAGGGAGCAATGGGAGGGATTCCCGTGAAGTCACCCAAGCAGTCTGGGCTCTCAAGAAGACGACACGTAGCTTGACACAAAGTCAGTGCATTTAGAGCCGTTTTTTTGAGGAAGTTCTGCAGCATTTTGCTGCCTGCCCGAGTCCCTTACGAGCTGCAAAGATAAAAGACCAAATGCTTCAGTGCAGGAGTTTAACTAGAAGAGAAACCTGATAAAGAGGCTGTGAGAAAGCATAGTCACTTTTTTTCCCCCTTTTTTTAACAGCTATGTTCTCATAAAAGACATCACCTCTTCTTGCGAGCTGCACCCCTCAATTAGCAGTGGCGTGTGAAAGTCTCTTCAAACTTAGCCGCAAAGGTCTCCCTTGCCATAGAAAATCTTAGCACCAGGTCATCTGGTGGTGTCTACAGAGTGATACAGATTTACTTCAGCTTCAGCCTGTGCCAGCTGGGGCTCTGGCAGAACAAGACCAATCTTTTTTCCTCTTTTCTGTAGAATCTCATGTCTGCGGAGTGTTTGAAAGGCAAAGGCATGTCCCAGGGACTGAGCCATACTAGGGTTCAGTACTAGGGGGGATCTCACTGCAGTTGTTAATTTGCAGAGCAAGAAAAAGGGGAGTTTTTGGAGGCTAAAAATAAACCAGCTCAATTTGTTCTGGAAAATGTATCAAATACCGGCATGATTTGATTTGAGCAGAAGAATTGAGCTTAATTGGGTTAGTTATTAACATCTCCTAGTGCAAATAGGTTACTCTGATTAAAAAAAAAAAAAAAAAAAAAAAAAAAAAAAAAAAAAAGGGATTTTGCTCTGGAGAAATATTAAAAAATTGAAAGAAAGGAAAAAGAAAGAAAAAAATAGTATATGTGAAACGACTCTCCTGGCCTGGGACTTCCCTCTGCTCTCACTGGCAAGACAATACCAGACAACTCATGTATTGCTAATGAGTATCTCTAGTCCCTCTAGTCCACAGCATCCCTCAGTGGTCCCCAGAGAGACTGCAGGGGTAGGGAAACAGGACAGGTTTGGTGGTTTAGAAAGGGAGGACGATGAGTGGGTCTGATGGGAATAAACTCTGCTTTTTGATGTGCAATGTCTGTTCCACTATCCCGCAACTCAGGGTGCTCGAAGCTCTGTATCCCATGCCCTAGATTCTGCTGTGAATCACAGTTTTGTCTTGAGGACATCTGATGGTGTCCAAAGCCCTGTGCCAGGGTTCAGGAGTTTTGCATTCAGCTCTTTGTCATGGGCTTTCTAGGTGGCCACAGGGCAGTGGTAAGTGGGCAACTTGACCTCTGTCCTGCATCGCCTTGTCAAAAACATGGGAATAAAGGTGTCACTTTTCTGCACATATTCGGCCTTATCTACAGAGCTCCCACTGGATGGGCCAGGGAGCAGTCTGTCTTTGAGATAGCTGAGGAGGGATACAGCTGGAGCTAGGGAGGTGCAGGCAGTTTGTTCAGTTCCATATGAGTCCTTCATAGCACCAGGACTTTGAAGGTTTGAACCCTCCACAGATGCTCCACCACGTTGATGCTCCAGGCAGCTCCAGAACAGCATTGGGGAGCCTCCTTCCCTGAAGATTTGCCGGGGATGCAGGTCCTGAGCTGGCTGCTCTCTGTCAACACGTGCATTGCACAGTCCCATATGGCAGGACACCTTCAGGGTCACTGCTTCCCAGCAGCTCTCTTGGGGAAAGTATGAAAAAACAAAGTCCCCCTCCATCTTTGCAGAACATGTGTGCTTTCCCTGCAATTTTTCTTTCTCCCACCTTCAAGAGAGATAAATAGCTTTAATACCCTGCTCGCCATCCCCTCTATTTTATGGAAAGCAAGTAATGAGCTTCTCAGTAGAAATTCCTTCCTCTGTGGCAGACACCCTCCTTGCACAGGTGAAAGCAGCTGAAAGATGTCTCCTTCCAAAGGGATTTTTATGTAGCATCTGTGAATGCTTTTTGCACATTTCTGCAGTCTGCTGGGCTCTGCAGTAACATTCACAAATGAGCTGCAGATGTAAATCCAGCCTGCTGGTACTCCAGTCTTCTTGAGTTCCCACAAAAGATGCAACAGAGGAATTGCAGGAGATCCACCTGAAGCATATCTCCTTCTTGTTTTTTTTTTTTTTTTAACTCCATTTGCTGTTCTTTCCTTCATTCTTACTCCAACTTATTTATTCAGAGCTGCATTTTAGGAATATCCAGCCCCAAATCTATGTGGTGACTCAGAGGGATAGACCAGGATTAGGTTCTGCAACCATAGTATTCACACCAAAAAGGTGTCTGTCTTCCACATAATCAGAAAAAAAAGAAAAAAAAAAAAAAAGAAGAAGAAGAAAGAAAACTCCTCTGCAGTAACATGTTTATTCCAAAGATCTGTCACAAGGCAAGGCAGACATGTTAGCACTTTCCCAGGTTGTTAGGTGTGTATTAGCTAGGTGTGTATTAGCTAGGCGTGTATTAGCTAGCTAATCCTCGACATGGCCTGCAGCCCAGTTTTCAGATAGAGCAAACTCCAGAGAGGTTGATGGGCTTGAATGGGAGCAGGTACTAATACAGCTATGGAACTGGGAATTCACCTCCGGACATCCTAGCTTACTTTTCAATGCTCTTTCCTCTGGATCAATCTTTTGTTTTCCCCAGGGGTTCTTCTTTTCTCGTCATTTTGTTTCCCTGTTTGTGACCTGGGGAAGGAGCTTTTACCAATAGAATTTCTCCTTCCTTGCAGAGCCCCATGAAATCTGTGATGAGGAAAACCTTGCCTCTGTGGTATGGAAAGAGACGCCTGCTGGGGATGCTGCAGCTGTCCGATGTCCACGCAATGCTACGGGTAAGGGGGACCGCATGTCCCAGCCCAGGAGCTGGAGCCCTCCGAGCATCCTTCATTCATCATCTCTCACATGAGGGGAACCTGGTTATGGGAAGAGAGGATGAACAATGGGACTTCTCTCCATGGGATCAAGGCTGAATGAAATCTCCCTGGGTTTCCATGGTACCTCCAGGTACCTCATGGTAGCTGTTAACCTTCTTGCTTCATCCTGGGGAATCTGAGGTTCCTTAGCATCCAGCTACGGCCTAGTCCTGGGATAGCTTCACTGGGATAACTTCACTTTGCCCACCCTGTTATCTACAAATAGCTCTGCAGAAGCAGCTATGGATTGATAATTAGAATCCCCTGACTTTAATTTTGTGAGTGTTTTTCTTCATAGAAGAAGCTAACATCTGAAAGTTGGTCATCTGAGTTGCATTATTCAATGACACATAGATGCTTCTGTTTCTTTCTTAGAAACCATACTATCTCCCTAAACATATCTTTAGACACTGAGATAGATGATCTGACCATGATGGTTGAGGTGATAGTGTCTGCACAATTAGGTGTTATCCATGGAGATTGCAGACTTGTGTTTCCTAAGGAGCTGAAAGTGCAAGAGAACAAAGTTCCAGTGTTGATGGTGAATCCTGTCCTTAATTGGATATTCACTTCCACACAGGAAATGAAATGGGGACAACAGTTCCTGTAATGAACATAAAGGTTTTTATTGTGTTTTAATGAGGTTGAGGACACAGGCACACCCTGAAGCTTTCTGACTCATCCAGTCTATCCTAGGCTATCCAGTGTTATCCTAAGCGCTAGCCTAGAGGAAGGGCTGTGTCCATAGCCAGGTCACTAAATCATTTAAATCAATCATGGAATTGTGGCCCCAGCCAAAGCCAGCTCCTCAGAAACTCTTCAAATGGCACTATAATTGCTCAAAATTCTCTTGCTGATACCTCTCTTCCTCTGCATCACAGAGACACACGATCACCGCTGCAAAACTCAATGTAGCTCAGGAAGAACGTGGGGGAAGATTACAAGCAGTTTCCAGAGCTTTTCAGCTGATGCAAAGAGGGTGCTGTTGGATGTTTATTCTTGTTGAGATAGTGTAGGTAGCATGAGCCACTGAGGCTGGTTTAGCTGTAAGACCTGGACCATGTCAACTCAAGAAGCTTGTGGGACTTATCTTGTTGTATACCAAGGCAGGAAAACTCTTCTTTTGCTTTAATTAGCCAGGTCCCAATCGCAAGGCTTTTGTTTCCACTCTCATTCTCTTTCATTCTCCTGCTTCTCACTGAGAAAATGCTGGAAAAGGAACTATAAATAACCTGTCCTATATGATAGTGCATGTGTTTCATGCATTAGCAGATGCTCCTGCTGCTCTTTGTGCTGGTAGGTATGCTTTTGTACCAGCATTGGTCAGTTCTCGGTCACCTCTAGGAAGATGTTTGGCTTTTCATTCTATCGTTTCCACTCCCACACTCTTTTCTTTCCTCTTTTAGGGCTGATCCTTCGAAGATGCACTTTAGATGAAGAAGGGATAGCTTACTGGGACCCTCCAACATACATCAAGTGTGTTTCTATTGATTACAGAAACATACAGATGATGGTAAGGAAGACGGCCTCTCAGCTAAACAAGATCTTTCAAAATTGCTTTTTAGTTGCTGCAGTTGAGGAAAAAAATCCAACAATGCACAAGGGATCGTCTCTCACTGATTATTATAATGTGTTTGTAACATTTTTGCTGATAATAATAACATTAAATAGGTCATTTATTTTTCATCAGTCTCAAAAAGTTCATGTTGTGATGAAATCTCCCATTTTGCTATTCTCCTGAGCCATGCCTTAAAATGCTATTACCTTTATTAGACTTGTCTTTTCCTGTTCAGGACTAGCTACAGTTCCTTCAACGGTAGGTACAATTCAGTTAAAAGACAAGTCTGGGACAAAAAAACAAAAATCTGTTTTCTGGTCTTGGGTTATCTGTAGAGTAGCCTCTGTGTAGTAAATAACCTCTTCTGAGTCTACAAACAACCTTTTGTTCGTGTGCCTACCAAAAACCTGACTTCTGCTCTGCTACCATTTTATAAATATCATAGACTCTCAGTCCAGCTGAGATATTGTCATATTCATCTAATCTGTTCTCTGAATTATGTGGAAGGTCATAAACTTTCCCCCAGCAATTCCTCCACTGAGCTCATTAACTTGAGTTTTGACTGTCATGAACATTTGTCATGTTTCTTTCTGTCTCTCAGACCAGGGAACATCTTTCCAAAGCTCAACGTGGCTTGATGGGGGATGGACTGTCGGATGTGCTCCAGAACCTTGTGGAAATCTCTCAGGATGGGACCAGCTACAGTGGGGACTTGCTGTCTACCATCGACGTACTCAGGAATATGACAGAGATCTTCCGTAGGGCTTATTACAGCCCAACTTCTGGGGATGTGCAGGTGAGCTGGAATGCACACTGCTAGGCAGGATATGATATAGAGGCATGCACAGAGCTTAGAGTTTGAATCTGTCCTTTGGAGTCAAATCAAAGCTGATGGGAACAGAGAAAAATTTCTGCCCAAGTGAAGTGACTCTCTGTGCTAACAACCTCCCATTTGAGGTCATTCTCCCTGGCATATAAAAAAAATGAACTTGAAAACCAAAGTGGATGATAGCACTTATCCAAACTAACAGCACTTACTGTGGAGTCTAATTGACATGAGAGTGTTGTTTGGAAAGGATTGCAGTCTAATGACTAGAGGTAAGATGATCCTGTGGTATTAAGTACCAGGATGTAGATGTAGGAAAACGTCTCCATAGCTTCTCACTCTAGGATTTTACTTTCAGCAGCTACAAGCTGAGCGGCTATAAGATACACCCATGGGATAGGTCATCATTACACAGCTTGAAACGTTAAACTAATCCTGCAGGATCTGCAATGGGTGGCAGAACTGGAGAAAAAAATCAATGGTCTTGAAATCACTTGTCTCCTTTCTTGTTGTGTGCTGCATAATCTCAGAAAATGACCACTATGCACAGCCTCCCTTTGCTCCTTCACTGCTTTTCTTTCCCAAAGAGGAGAGAGGACTATAACGAAATTTCCCTTGAAATAATGAAAATATTATAAAGGGCGGGAAGAGACTAGCACAAGGCAAAATCCCCTATTCTTAGCCAATTTCTAGCAGCTGTGTATCTAACAGCTGCTCTTAAAAATCTTCAGCAATGAAGACAACACATATTCTCTGTCTAGTGCCTTAGAAGCTATAGCAGTCACAGTGAAAGTCTTGGATATAAGCTTTACTTTTAACCTGTTTTGTTCATCACCTCCTTTCTTTCTCTCTCTCTCTCTCTCTCTCCTCCAGAACTTTGTCCAGATCATCAGCAACCTGTTATCAGAGGAAAACCGTGACAAATGGGAGGAAGCTCAGCTGGTATGAAAACTTGAAAGTTCCCTGAAACAGGACAGGTTTTCAGAGTAGGCTTAAGTCTTAAGATAGACTTCCTAATTCTTCTTGCCCATAATGTATTGTGGACAACATGGACTGATGACAGCCACAGACCTCCATCCATGAAGAATATTTCCAACCACAATCACTGTTCCCCTTGGATAACTCCTTGTGATGAAAGAGACAAATTACTTGCATGTGGTCAACTGTGGCCAGCTTCAGAATCAACTGCCTTTGATAGGGTTACTGCCAATCAGACCATCTATGAAAAGAGTTGTGCATGTAAATCTACTGCCAGGCTACCATGAGTTGTATTTATAGAGTAACTCACTGAGCTATAGGATCTTAGCTATACATCAGGGTGAATACCAAATTCTTCATAGAGAATCTCAGAAATCCAGTTTGGTTTGGTGACCCTTCTGAATTGGAATAATTCCTCTCTATTTCTTTTGTCAAAATAAAGTAGAGGGTTTACACGGGCTTGAGCTCCTGGTGAAAAAAAATGCAGGAGAGACAGGATCTTCATGGGTCAGTCTTGAAGAGGTCAGATCTCTGCTCACTTGAGCTTCTGGTTCTGCTCAGGACAAGGTGAACTAGGGCTTAGTTACATTTTACTTTCTTCTCTCCTCCTGAAGTTTGAGATTCTACTAGGCAATTTAGTAGCTAAAACCTAGTATACCAGGCAGAGATGTTGTGTGTTATTCTGTCCATGCCTTCCTTACCTATGCCCCAGTCATAGTCTTTACTTGAGCTTGTAGGAGACTTACTCCTTGTCCTTTTCTAATCATTTCTGCAAACCTCTGAGACACTTAAAGCCTCTGCCTTATGGGACCCTTCAGCAGTCCCATCAGAGTGAAATGACTGTCTCAGACCAGCAGCTCTGCTTGATGGATCCATGAAAGTGCTAGTTCCTTTTCCATTCCTTGTTCCTGCACCTTGGAAGATAAATTCCACCTTGCCTTGGTCTTAGCACACAATATAACCGGGACAAAGCACATAGCAGTGTCTTAGAGACTTTGATCCCACGGAAGGTGTTGGTCTGAGTATGGCAGCTCTTTTTTAGCCATCCTTTGCTGTTCCAAAATTCCTCCAAAAGGTTGGAAAATACCAAATAAGGAAGAAAGAATTGCCCAGTGCAAACAGCAGCCCCAGAAGCTAGTTACAATTGCATCAACCATGAGAGTATTCTAGAAAGAAGTCTTAACAACTGATGTCGACATACTCCTTGGCAGTCCACTACTTGAGAAAGAGGCTTGAATAACTCAATATGTCACAGTTCCTTCATGAGACAGGAGCTTCACCAAGAGCTGAGTAGCCTCATGAACGTGCCCTTTTTCTCCCTGAGATTGGGCATTGACATGATGCATTCAAGTGGATGGCATGGTCTAGGATCAGTAGGTGGGTGACATGGTCTGGTTCCAAGTAAGATAAAAGACCAAATGCTCAGTTTCAAGCACTCAGGTGTGTGTGTGTATTTCAGAGAAGAACGGAGGAGATTGTTGAGTTGCCATAACAACAAGGAAACCCTGTGGATCCCCGTAAAACAGCTGCAGCTAATACTCTGTGGCAATTCATTCCCACTGGCTTTCCAATCTGCTCTTTGTACCTATAGCTAGACACAGCTCAGCTTGCTGCCAGCACTACAGCATCCTACATGAGAAATAGGACCAAGATGGTCTAAACTGCTATGGGAAATTCTTGTCTGACTCCTTGTAGTAGGAATTGAGATCACAGTCCATCCCTGTGGCTTTAGAACAGAGATTGTCCTCAGAGATCTAACAGACACAGGATGACAACACAGCTTAAGCAGTTGTTGTCCTTCTCCCTCAAAGCTACTGGAGAAAATTCAAGACTTATATTTGGCTAGATAAACTCCCAGTTTCTACATTGAAAATATACTCAACTCAATTGTACTTCATTACACTGCCCTGTGGACACTGGATAGAGATGTTCTGTGATTCACTGTTGTTACCAAAAAAAAAAAAAAGTTAGAAATGCATTCAATCAGATTCCTACAAGGTCACTGGAAACATTGTGTTAGACATTTTAAGATGCCTGAAAGAAAATGACAGATGACCATCACAGCCTTGGTTTAATTTTTAATTTGAGCTTGCAATTTCAATCAAAAGTAGAATATAAAAATATGCTCTTAATAACAATTTCTCCTACTTCTTTCTACTCCTTATGAATGGTCCTGCAGTATTAGCATGATTGTTTTTAATTTAATCCTGATAGAATGTCTTTGGACAGACAGACAGACAAACATGCATGACCAGTCCTGCACTTCTCTGCCCATAGACTCACCAGCTTATCTCTCTTCTACCTTTGTCCCATCCTGGTGTCCTACCCATTCTCCAGCTTTCCCTTCAGCTCTGCTCAGCCCCCTCAGGAGGTCTGAATTATGTTGAGAATCTATAAGTGCCATGAAAGAAGTAAAAGAACAGATGAAAGGAGTTTATTGGTCTTCTTTGCTCTCTCATAGCACTAGCTAATTTCCCTTAGGGGAATGAGCCTTGAGCAAATGATCAGTAGTCAGCATAACTCATTCCAGGTGAATTTTTTTTTTTTGTGAAATCAACTGCTGGAGAACTTGCTATTGCTTAACAGTCTTGTGTTAGCCTAGAAAAATGAAAGTGCAAATGAATTACTGCCAATATTTCTATCACAGTGAAAATATTCTGAGAGAAACACAAGACAAAGAGACAGACAACCTCGGTCTAAGAAGCAGCAACTTGGTTATTTGGAGAGCAAGATCTTGGTAATAAAACAAGAAAGCATTTAGCCTTAAGACAGACGATGCTACTTGTCTGGATAGGATGATGTGATCTAGTGCCTGGGATTCAATATTAGACCCTGGAGGTCCTCACTGTTTTCCTTAGTGTTTGCTCCTTCTGCATTTCTGGGATATACTTTCCTTTCCAGGCTGTTCCTAACTCATCCAGCAACTGGATGACGTGCTTGGGCCAGAGATGTGGTTCAGTGAAATGCTATCAAAGTACTCCATGAGATCGTGAAATAAATAAAAATAGAAGTGAACAACTCTCAGGACACATTACTGCCTCTTTGTGTCTTCACAGGCATGTGTGAGTTTAAGCCTGCCAGTGCTTCAGGAGTCGAGTTTAGCCAGAGGAACTTAGAGACAATTTTTTAAGTTTGTTATCACTAAACAGGCTAGTCTTAGCTGGATTCTTGTCTTTGAGAATGCTCTTCCCTCCCTACATAAGAATTTATTTCAGAATTGCCTTGAAGTGCACTACAGGCTTCCTGCAGTCTTTGATCTAGAAGAGTCTCAGAGCAAAGAAAAATACTTGGAAAGTCATCAGGGTGAAGAAGAAGAAGACAGCAAAGATCTCCTCACTCTTTTTTCCTAGTGTGGCCTTCAAGCTAAGCAACACATAAGTCCTTGAGATGCCCAAATGTGGGAGGGAAAGCAGAGATTCCTCACCTATGTTTCTTTCCTTGCCTCCTGTACGACATCCTGTTGCACTTCTGTGTTGTCTATGTGTGAAAACAGTCTCCAAACATCCCAAGTAGCCGTAAGTCTGAGATACTGATGAGAAGCCTGGGTCAAACTTGTTCTTTGTGTATATCAATGGTGTAAGCTGAAGTTCTTGGCTTGGGGTGGCTCCACTGGCTTGTTGGCAGCTATACTGGACCAGATACTCTGGTCAATGGACCTATATTAAACCATGGCTGCTAAGGGTCTGTCTTATCATGTTTCTCTTTTTGCATTAATAGTAGGAATGGGATAGTAATGAATATCAGCAGTAGCTTGCCTGCTCTCAATAGGGTAAGAGAGGTATGTACGTCATCTACTACAGAGTTCCTCTGGAGATTTGCTGAGAAATATTGCCCCCAGACCTCAGTTTTCTCAATTTGATTGTCATATTATTATCCCCTACTTTTTGCTTTATTTTTTTTCTAGATGTCCTTTAAGGATTTCTCAGTCCTAATTCTTCACAGTTCCATAATACCCAGTTATACTCAGGGTATGCTTCCAATACATGTGTGAGGATAGAAACCTTTGCCATAGGAGAAACTCATGCTGTGCTCTAGGATTTGTGCTACTAAGTATTCTCCTTCTCTCTGCAGACAGGGCCAAATGCCAAGGAGTTGTTCAGGCTTGTGGAGGATTTCATTGATGTCATTGGCTTTCGCATGAAAGATTTCCGGGATTCCTACCAAGTGACAGACAATCTGGGTGAGCTGATTTGCACTCCCCATGTTGGGTAGAGACTCCAGAAACCTAATTACTGTAATATGTATGACCTGGGCTGTGAAGAGGGAAAGAGGGAGGCAGCAAGTGGTAGAACATTAAAAGATCTGGGGAAGGACAATGAGGATGATCATGAACATGGGGTGGCTTTCCTCCAAAAAAGCTAGGACTTCAGCTTAGAGGACAGATTTCCAAGGAGAGATTAGAGAGGCATCTGTAGAAATATGAACAGAGAAGACGTGATGAACTGGGAAGAATTACTTGCATCCTTTTATTTATTTGTTATATACAAGAGCTACACAGAAACCAATGAAGTGATCAGGCAGCAAGCAAGCAGCAGGCAGTATTTGATTTATGCTGTATGCACAATCACAGCATGGAACTTGTTGCCAGAGGAAACTGCAGAAGCCAGAAAGTACAGATGGGTTCATGATGGGATTAGGAAGATGCACAAAGGAGATGTCCACTGGTGGCTATGAAAGTTGATGGTCTGGATGTAACCACTAGCTGGAAAAGTCTCACTGATTGCTGGAAACTGGGAGGACAGATCAAGAGAAATCTTGCTTTTTCCTCTTACACTCAATCTCTAAGCAGATGTGAACATATTGACATGGATCTTATGCTTTTTTCTTTCTTTCTTTCTTTCTTTCTTTCTTTCTTTCTTTCTTTCTTTCTTTCTTTCTTTCTTTCTTTCTTTCTTTCTTTCTTTCTTTCTTTCTTTNCTTTCTTTCTTTCTTTCTTTCTTTCTTTCTTTCTTTCTTTCTTTCTTTCTTTCTTTCTTTCTTTCTTTCTTTCTTTCTTTCTTTCTTTCTTTCTTCTAGTCCTCAGCATTCACAAACTGCCTGCTCACGCAGCAACTGACATCACCTTCCCCATGAAAGGCTGGAGGGGCATGGTGGACTGGGCCAAGAACTCTGAGGACAAGGTCACCATATCCAAAAGCATCCTCTCTTCGGGGCTGGCAGGTGGGCAGCACAGCTAGAACATTCCAGAAGATTTCTTTTGCACTTTCTAAAAGAGTTTCCTTTTGTTTGGCTGGCATACATTTTGTCCTTTCCACTGACCTGGATTTGCTCATAAAAGCTTTATTGCCCAACAGCATTATTGAGTGGAAGCAAAGTTTTTAGATATGGCATGACCAAGAGTCAAATTGGAAGTCTCTACAAGAACTCAAGGGCAGGCTTAGTTTCTGGATCTAGAAGTAGGTCTTCTGAAGCAGTAGCATATTTAGAAGAGAGAAGGAGTCAATACAGAAGCTGAGAGCAACAATGCATTCATGACCACTTCTTCCAAGACTTCTGAACCTGGGATTAATACTTGGTTGCAACCCCAGTGAATGCTTGGTTGCTCTGTTCTTGGTGCATGTGGGTATTGGGCTGCATCTAAGATCTTCCGAGGGAAAACTGAGTGCTGAAGTGTCTCTCTTGTTCCTTCTTGATCAGGCTGGATTTTCAGTAGGGTATGAGAAATGGAGTTGTCTTTTCTGGTGGCTTTACGGGCATGGAAAACCAGGAAACAAGGAAAACAGGGACAGACAAACAGGGTTGGAATTGGGGTGTGATTTGTCCTCCTGTTGTCATGCCCACGTGGACAATGTTGTATATTTCCTGGAGGACTAGATCCAGCTCTGGAAGAGCCATCTAAGGTCTGAGCAGCTGGAATTCAGCAGGCTGAGCAGCCAATGTGCTGCGGAACTCCTGGATGGGCGGACTCTGCCAGAGTATGTTTTTATGCCTGCTGTGTGCAATTTTATGGCACAAAACAAACATGAGGGGCATTTATCACTGAGGTCATTTGCTCCACGGCAGGAGGCGGCTGGGCACATGCCATACGTATGGTGTGGAAGTGGTGTGGAAGCAGGGCCCTCCGCCAAGCTATCCTGAGTGCCAGCTTGGAGAAGAAACCTGCAGGGCTCTCTTGGAGATTTGCTATCCTGGAGGGCCCAGGAAAGGATGCTCCCTGCCTCAGGCACTTGGTGTATTTGTCTTTCTGGAAAGGGCATCCACTTGAGCCAGGGCCTTGTGATGGATCTTTTGAGTAGGAAAGAGCAGTGAGCTGGTTTTGCATATATCCTGGTGCTGTGCATGGCACTAATGACTTTGAAAGTGCAGGATACAGCCTCTTGTTGCATTACACTGTGCTGTCTTTTGCTGGCACTGAGGCAGAGGACCATGAGTTGTTGCTGTTGGAAGTCCTTTGGCCTCCTCTTATCACATCAAGACCTCTTGTCACTGAGTTCCCTGATGGGGAGAGAAACAACACAGCCATTATTTCCACCTGGGGACTCTGTAGCCAACAGTAAGTCCCCCAAAGGTAAAGAGTGGGTCACCAGCAGAGTAGGGACAAATGCAGTACTGTGTTTTGCTGTACCTTGAGAACAGCATTATCTTCTTGGAAGAAATCAGGGCATGGAGGGAAGGTTATTACAGATCATTTGCGGAGGTCATGGAGCATTCACCTTGGAAAGACTTTAATGAACCGTTGGACAAACTTACAACATCACACACAGGCAGAGTGGGTCCTGCTCCGGGGCTGTGTGCTGCCGTAGGAGGACTCATCTACCTCCCTGCAGGGCTGTTTTCCAGATTTCTATTACAAGTATCATTACACAGAGCTGCCATAAGGCCCCAGAGTGGTAGGCGCTGTGCAAACAAAAGGTGACATCTGCTCTGAAGAACTAACTTCTCATCAGGCTTCACCTCTCCTTGGCATCCTGTTCACCTGGAGCGATATTGCCTCTGCCTTGTTCAGAACCGTGTGCGGGTAGTCTTTCTTGATGGATTGCTCTCTTGAATAACAGCACCACCATTGTTTTTGGTTTTGATTTTGTTTTTTTTTTCTCCATCCTCACCTTTTCCTTGGCAGCAGGGAAAAGGTTTAGTTAACCTGAGCAGAGCAATGGGGACAGGCAGCTTGGTGGCAGTGAGGACAGACCCCTCACTAGCTTTGCACAGCTGATTTCAGCAGGCCAGCAGTGATTTATTGAGTTGACTGGCATGCCCCTTGGGCTCCAGGCTGTGCTCCTCACTGGGGAGATGCTACATGATCAAAATGCATCGCTGTTCCAGCTGGGTAGCACATCAGAGGAGTTCACTATAATATAGCAGGACTGAAGGGTAGCTACATTATTAAAAATCACCCCCAGACCAAATGAAACAAACTTCCAGCTCTATTACCGACAGGATTCTTCACTGGGAAGAGCTGTGATAAGGTTGTGGAGCTTAGGGATTTGCTTGCTCACAGTCTCATAGGAGCGCACAATGTTTCTGTCAACACATGGCTGTGTTTTCTCAGTGCAAAGGAAGAAAACTGCCTTGGAAGGCAGCAGGATCCTTGTTTGCATAGAGATTCGCAGGAAAGGCAAAAGATAGTGCAGGATTTCCCGAGAAAGCAAGGTTCCTGCAAAAGCTCTGCAAGCCTACTCATCTGCAAGCCAATGATTTGCCTTGCTAGTTCACTATAGCCCAGTCTGACAGAGAGGTATGAGTCTCTGAAGAGGAAGAGAGGCACATTTCTCTGTGCCTGTCCTGCACTGAGAGATCAGAGACATGCTCCAAGCTCAACTTCAGCATGAGAAAGAATTTATTTACTGTGAGGGTGACCAAGCCCTGAAACAGGCTGCCTAGAGAGATTGTGGAGTCTCCTTCTCTGGAGATCTTCCAAACCCAGCTGGACGCTACCCTGTGCCACGTGCTTTAGGTGTCCCTGCTTGGGCCGGGTGGGTTGGGCTAGATGATGTCTAGAGGTCCCTTCCAACCTTAACCATTCTGTGATTCTGTGATGAGACATTCGAGATCCCTGGAGCAAGATGCTTCCCCTGGCTTCCTCATCTGCATCATGTGAAACAGAAGGGATATTTTGCTGAAGAGCTACCTCTGTCGCCTTTATTTTTTGATTTTTTCTTCTTAATTTATTTTTTCCCTGGGAAGCTTTTCCTTTCTGCACCTGGTTTGTGTGAGGCAGACGAGGAGGTCAAGCCTCTGGGACCAAACACACAGCATTAGGGTCTGTAGGGCTCTGCAGTACCACCACCGTGGCCAGGGCAGCATCTGCAGGGGCAGCTCGGCAGGGGAAACACACCCTTTGTGGCTGCCCTTGTCAAAACCAGCGTGGCTCTTTGCTCTGATGTCTCGATAGCTGCTGATGGGTCCTAGCGAGTCCTCTGGATTTCCCTGCTGTGCCTCTGCTGGAGGGATGAGCTGGATTTCCAAAGAGGAGAGAACTAGGAAGATCAATGCGGGTGCTCAAACCCTGCACAAGGGCAGACACACAGGTTTTGGATCTTGCATGAAGGCAGACACATGGGATTTAGGTCTTACATGAAGGCAGATACACAGGTTTTGGGCCTTGCAGAAGAGCAGACACATGGGTTTCAGGTCATGCCAGAGAGATGCTCCCCAGGGAACACCATCACCACAGCCTAGGATCCATGGTGATTCAATGAGGCGACAGCCAGAGATGCACTCCATTGTGCTGAAACCAGCATCAGCCATGCACCAGCATGGATCCCTATGCTAGGTCTCCTCCTGCACTTGGGTGTCATTTTGGTCCCAGAAGGAAATGGTTCTCCCTGGTACAGAGCAAGGGGAGATAAAAAAAAGGGTGTTGAGGCCCACAGTATCCTCTATTTCCCTTTCCAAGCCTTCCTTTTCCGTGCCGTGCTCCATGCGCTTTCCTGGTGTGAGTTTTAGGGGGAGGGGGGTCATCTGGGGACAAGCATCCTCCCTGTCTCAGCACTGTTGTCTTCTTCTCTTTCCTCTGGCGCCCTGCAGTGACAGACGATTCCTCCGTCTTCGTGGTGGGGACTGTTCTGTACCGCAACGTGGGCAGCATCCTCTCCCTCCAGAGGTAAGAAGGGCCGACAGTGGAAGGGGACAACTGGGGAGGAAATTGAGGGTCTTTCCTCCCTGAGATCCCTTTGCTGCTCCAAGGGAAAGAGCTATGGGCCTCTTCCCCATGCAGCCTATAGTGCTTTGCCCCAGACTGGGTGATGTTCGTACAGGAACCACTGCAATGGATGGGAGGACATATGCAGCAGTTCAGAGTTGATGATCTGATGGTTTGATGTAGAAATCAGCATGTCTGCAGCTGGTAAAGCTCCACTGTCTTAATTTCCTTCCCCCCCCCCCCGCCTTTTTTCTTTCTCTCTCTTTTCTTTTTTTTTATTTTTTATTTTTCCCAGGATTGGTACTGAGGCAGTAAATTAAGCATCCTAAGGCACCTTCTAAATCTGTTCTGCACTGATTAGCCTGAGCCCATTTACCATAAACACCAGGGCATCTCTCCTTACTGATAATCATTTAAATACCTACAGATTTAGCACTGGCAATGGCAAAAGAGCTCCAAGTGAGTGCAGAGAGGAATTAGCAAGCCAGCCAACTGTATTCTGTAATATCTTCCATTACAGCACTGGGAATTAGATCAGAAGGGCAATAAACATCATTGGCTCAAATGATGCGGTGGTATTTCAGCTTTCTCTGGCCAAGCACCGAATGAGCTCCGATAACCAGCAGCTGCAGCAGCCACAGCCTCCAAACAGCATTCCCACAAGAGATCTGATTTAAGATGTTCCTTAATTAAAGGACAGTCCCTCTTAAAAAAAAAAAAAAATCAGTCCTATTTCACCTGTGGCTGTACAAGGGCAAATAAAATACCCAGCAGAGCAGTATCTTCTAATTCATGGCTGTCCAAATGGACTTCGGGGGAAAAAAAAAAAAATGGGAAATGATGTTTTTAAGGACATGTGATTTAACCACATTGGTGCAAAGTGATTTTGCTTTAGATGCCAGAGTCACTGTGGCCACACAGGAGCACCTGGAGCTTTGCTGACCTCCTCTCTGTCTGGAGCTTGGGTTTAGTTGCCTTTGCAGAAGGTGGACTGCAGCATGTTTTTAGGAAAGACAACTTTTCTTCTTCCTGAAAGATTCCCCGTGATGCTCAGTTCCTCACCTCCCCCGGCAAGCTGCTCAGATGCCTAATTACCTTCTCTGCTAGGAGACTGTGCCTTATTTTAAGGCTGAATTTGTCTGACTTTCACTTCCAGGCACTGGGCCTCTGTGTGGGCGACTGAAAAATCCCCCGCTATCAGATGCCTTCTCTGCATGCAAGGAACTGTCAGACATGCCTTTCAGCGACTTCTTATGGCTAGTTTTCCACCACCTGCATCAACGTTGTGTCTCTCCTTTGAACTCTCTCCGCTATCTCCCCATCTCAAAGCAGAACTGAAGCTGGCAGTGCAGGGACAGCCTTACAATGAGGGCTATGGAGGGAAGATAAACGCTTCACCTCCTTATTTCCAAATAGCTTGGATAGCTCTTGTCCTACCTGTCAGAGGACTTCATGCTGAAGTCATTCTCTTTGGGTACACTTTGGGTCACTGCTTCCCAGAGCGCAACGCATAGTCCTGCATGCAGACCTCCCATTTGTCATTCCTGGGTGTATTTCCCAGCTCTCAGATGCAGCAGGATACCTTTAGGTATCCCTGTTCAGCAACCTTCAATGTCAGCACAGCAGCAACTTCTACACGTTAGAGTTGTTATTTTGAAAAATCACGTGCTGCTTCTGCTTTTATTCACCACACCAATCCTCGTGGGGCCCACTGCCTTTAAAAGGAATTATCCTGCGTCATCTAGGGTGTTCACACAAATATCGAGTAGTGCTGAACCAAGAACTGACCCTTAAAAAGACCCAGCTACTAACGAAACCATGCATGGGTGTTTACCTGTTAACAGCCCCTTTTGGAGATCTGTCAGGAAGCCAACTGTCTATCTGCAGCTACCTACATTTGAAACCTTATGTCTACTCCCATTGACTTCCCTTTCCACTCATTCTTTGTAGATTGATTTTTGTGCTTCACTGCTTCTTTCCCACTTTCTTTTCTCTTTTTTTTCTTTTAATTGAATATTTTTGTGTGTGTTCTTCACCCTGCTATTGTTGTTCCCTCTGCTCTTGGTGGAATCATGGCTTCCCGAGCATTGACTTAGACATCTGCAGGCAATTGCAGTTTTTATAGCCCTTTTTGTTATTAAGCAAGGAGATATTTTCCAGGTAATTCTCTGTAAAAAGAAGGTAAGACCCAGAAAAGAAAACAAAAGGCCTTGCCAATGTCTGTAGACTTGAGGATTTGGATGGGGAGAGGTTTCCCTTACTCTCCAGTGAAGGAAGGGCTGGGAAGAGCCTCTTTCCATTTCTGTATCCTCACAAGAGGGAGATATACATTGTCTGCCTGCATCTCCCTGCCTTTCTAGCTGTGAGGGGATCTGGAATGGTAAAGGATGAGGTCTATCAGCAGCATGTGTCTTTGACAAAGCTATAAGGTGATGGAGACAACTCTTCTGCAATATGTACACTAAGCCTCATACCCCAACAATTAATCCTGTGGGATTTGACACACTGCAAAGCTCCCTCCATCCCTTTCAAATCTTCTCTTTCTCTTCTTCGTAGGAACAGCACTGTTGTCAACTCCAAAGTCATCTCTGTGACTGTGAAGCCATTTCCCAGGTCTCTCCTTACCCCCTTGGAGATTGAATTCTCCCATCTGTACAATGTAAGTCTATCCTGGAAACCCAGACCACCCCATATGTGTGCTTGTTTCTGCATGAAAGAAAAGAGTTGGGGCAAGGAAGGATGAAGTTTTAGCAGGTTCCTGAGCTGTCTGTGTCACTGCAGGACCCATCAGTCTTCCTTAGGCCTGGTTAGACACTGACCTACCTGCCTGGTCTTGGTCTGATGTTGGTGTCCTGATGCTGCTCGCTGTCCAGGATGTACTGTTTAGGTCATCCTTGCAAACCTGACCACTCTGTGTCCCACGGATATTGACAATGCTGGGCTGAGAGAAGTGGGTGGTAGGTGACGGATCTGTCAGGAATCGATGGTAGAACATCAACATTCTTGTCCCACATTCCCACCTTTTCACTGTGGGACACGACTGGGGGAAGAACAATGTCTTAATTATTCGCTCATTAGAAAATGTGTCTTTTTCCTGAATAAGGAAGAGAAGGCTGAGAAAGTTTGTTTCCATTAATGTTTGCAATGTTCTTTGTAATTCTCAGATGCTATAGGAGACATGAATTATATTATATTATTTTTGTGATCAGGACTTTAAAAGGCAGTTGAATATCTCCAAGAATCCCCACTTGTTCCTAAACAGACATGTATGATAGATAAATACATACTCCAAGGCCAGTTTTTGTTGTGGAATTCCCAAGTCCTTCTGAGGCTCCAGAACGTGTATTAGATCCATCATATTTTTGCTTTAGACTTTCTGGGAAGGCATTTTCAAATTGTCCTGCCTAAGAGAGCTCCAGCTGGAGTTAACAGTAAACCTCCTGCAGGGAGCTTTAAATATACCTGAACACATTCTGCAGGACTGTTCATTTTCTGAGAAGTGTGTGCCACAAAAGCATGCACTGTACTTAATCCACTTTCCAGAAGGGAGCAGCAAAAGGATTTTTTGTGAGAGAAGGAAAGAGAAAGAGCATCAGCAGGTAGAGACAGGACAGATGTGGAGTCAGATCCTTGCATAGATCTTGTGCTGATGGAGAAGAAAGTGAGGCTCATTTTCTTCTTGCCTTTCAAGCCCAGGGTGAAAGGATCTATTCCAAGGGTCTAGATCTGTGACTGTCTATGTAGAGTAGTGGAAGCAGCTCTATAGCTGCTTCATATTTTGTTCCAGTTGTTTCAAATACCTATCAACAGCACAGCACTGATTTGCTTCGTTTTTTCCCTTTCTTTTCTCCCAATAGGGAACAACCAACCAGACCTGCATCCTGTGGGATGAAGCTGACAGGTGAGTTGTGTGGGTTTTTCTTTACTCTCAAGTAAACCCATTTATTTCAGGCTGTTTCTGGGATGAAGCTATCACAAGTTTAGCAGCAACCTGCATTGTATTCCAGTCATTTGCTCTCTCCATTCAGCTCTTCATTTATTTATTTTTAACAAACTTCAATGCTGGCAAAGCCCTTCTCCCAGGTGGGGATTGATCATTTCTTCATCAGCATGGATATAGCAATTTTTACTCTGTGTTCTTTTGCTGCCAGCTAAAACAGATCTTATATTTAAAAATCTGAAATCAGGTGTTCTCAGTCCTTGGAGCGCCTGTGTGCTGGGCGCATCACATAAATGCACCCCTGTATTATCTCTAATATGCCTAATAGGGGTGTTTATGTTTCTATCCGCAAGGATGGATATTTGCATTCTCCCCTGACAGTTTAGATCCCACATTAACGAAAAGTGACCTCTCATTTTGACTTTCCACTTCTTTTTGACTTTACAACATGAGGATTACTTGAACAGAAGCCCAAGAGCTTTAGAGCCACTTGCTGATGTCCCTGAATTAAACTTGAAGCAGGCTAAGCTTGGGCCCCTTCAACACTCATCTCAAACTGTGCACCATAAGAACAGTTCAAAATCGGAGGCTGCTGTTGCAAAGTATGGCCTGCAGTGGTGAAGCAGAGGTTGTGCTGCAGTGATGTAGTAAAATGATTTCCATGAGGATTCCTGCTATTGTTGACTGTTTGTGAGGCTTTTAGAGTGATGTAACTGTGGCCAGCGGGCAAAAAAAAAGAAATCCAAAGTTACCACATAGAGTCAAGGTCAAAAATCCCATACAGAAAGTAACTGTCAGAAAGTCATTGTCAGAAAGTCTTCACTGTAAAAAAATAGAGTCTAAAAGTGTAGTCTTAAATCCTGAGTGAATTTGACAAAGATCTGAAATGTTTGATTTAATGGTCTTTTCACTTCACTGACTTTTGCATCTCAGTTTGAAGACCAACCTGATTCCTTTTCTGCTAAGAGTCATTTTTTCTCCATAAGACCTCCTGCATTTGGCACATAGCTTTGCATTTATTATCATTATTTTTTATTATTAGCTGCAGCATCTGAGAAACGATTCTATTCTTCTTCTTCTTTTATGCTCCATTAAGTAATATAAGCACACATAGGCGGGCAACGTATTTGCAGAGAGCTTACTGCCCTTGTTGGGCTGTGATTAATTTGGCATGTCTGAGAAGATTTAGACCAAAGCTGAAGAATCCATGGGGACTCCTTGTTGTACCCAGTGGTAGAATGGGTCCCTCTGGGTCATAGTGAAAATCGCTCCAGTGTTAGAAGATGGTTGGGATGCAGCAGCAGTGTCTGTCATTTGTGTGCTGCGCTGACCTCTCTCAACAGGACTTAGGTGAACTTTTACAAAATCAGGGCAGCATCATTACTCCTGACATGTCCTGGGAGGACCGTCTGCTCCGCTTACTTGATCCTAGGGCTTGGCAGCTTGTTCTACGGCTTGTAGTCTCTTGGGGAACAAGGGATGCTAGCAATGCTTTCACTCTTTAATCCTTGCTACTCCATGGCATCAAAGGATGGGCTCGAAGCTAAGAGTTAAGCAGGAAATATCTTGGCATTGGCATTGCCTTGGTTGTCAAGGATGGTTTTGAAAACTCCTGCAGACTGGCTGAACAAATGTTGCTGCTAAGACTCTACTTTGTGTGTATGCCAGTGTGTGTCAGGGCACGCACGCACGTGCTTTCAGCCAGCAGCATTTGCAGTCTAAACCAGTGCAAATCTCCAAAATTACAGTGTCAGCAAGTTTTGCTAGGGGATATTCCCAAACTAGATCTCATTCTGTGAGTTCTGGCTGCAAACAGGAGCTGCAAAGTTGTTTGCATAGGAGTTTAAAGCTGATTTGCTATCATTGCTCCCTCCTGAGAAGATGTAATGAAAAGTTAGCTATGCAAACCATGTTCTCAAGTCTGAATGGCCATCCCAGACGTGAACTGAACCATCCAGCTACCCAGACTTTTGCATCACAGTCTGGGAAAATCATTTTCTGTTTGGAACATGGACTTTTTAGCTTACATGCCTGCTTTCTGATAGCTGTTTTTTCAGAGTTGTATGCTCAGATATGAAAGGTGAGTATCTTGCACCAAAATCAACCTCATCTTGCTCCTCTGGTGCCAAGAATTTAGTAGCATTTCTGACCAAGCATAAGAATTGTGTCAAAGGAAGAGGAAATCCCCAAATCATAATGCTGAAGCTCACCCAGCTATGAGCATCACGTGCTGTGCATAGGCTCTTGTCTCCCTGGGCAGCTCACACTGTGTGTTGCTGCCTCTTGCAGACCAAAGCACATCCACTGATAAGCAGATGAGAGTCTGAGTATGATCTGAGGCCTGTTGTCTAATGCACAGTGGAAATCATGATCACAATCTGAGCCACAAAATCCTAAGCTGCAGTCCCACTTTGGAAAGGTTCTCCTTTTGCTGCTATTTTTTCCCTCTTTCTGTTACCCTTTTTAAATTTAAATTTAATTTTTATGGTAAAATTCAGGCTGCCCCACTGATCAGTCTCACAAGGTAGGTGTGCAGGTGGGTGAAACTGAGGACATCCCGCTTCCCAACTCTGCTATAGGTTCCTTGTGTGACCAGTTTAATTGCCCTGTGGACGCACTTCCCTGTCTGTTACTCATCTTGCTTTATTCTCCATGCAGCCCAGGCCACTCTGCCATGGCGTTGTTTGCTCAGAAGACAATATTTCTCTTAAGTCTGCTCTTTTGATGGTTCTCTATGCTCTGGTTCCAAGGTTGGCTGGCCAGGAGGTCCTTCCCTGTGTCCCCATCTGTCCTTCCATGCCTTTGGATCTTAGGGAACCAAACTAGATCTGAGGCCAGGTGCTCCATGTGTGCACCTGGATGCCTTCATTTTTCTGCATCAAATGCTTATTGCATCCTATTGCATCCTTCAGTGAGAGCCCTGAAGACCTGAGCAGAACTTGGGTCACTCTTTACATTAATGTGTTTCTGGCTTCTCTTGGGCATAATCCTTCATTTCTCTAAGGATCGGGAGAGGATAATCCATACATGTTAAGACTGGAGCGAGGCTTTTTTGGTTATATCTTCAATAATGCTTTAGCATCCAGCTACAGGGCTGGGCGATCTCTTGTATGAGCCACAGTTCTTTCCTCAGGTAGGATAGCTGCCCCTTTCCCCCCAGATTTCTCCCCTGTCCATTCTTTAGCCTCTCTCTGTCTTCCTTGGCATTCTGGTTATTTTGTCAACTTGTGAACACCTTCTTCCTCTCTTGTTGGCTCTCACCTTCAAAATGACTTAATGCAGCTGTGAGGTTCCCAGACAAACTTCCCTATCAGGATGCCAGCTCTGCTAACGACTGAGTGATGGATGGAGCCTGTGGTCAGACAGGTATCTGAGTGAGTGAAGGGGACTTCCCTGGGATGTGCATTATTCATACAGAGGATTCCAGGACCCTGAGATGAGACTCCAGGACTGAGATGTCTTGGAAAATGCAGTTGGAAGGGTGGGGAGAAGGGAGATGTAGCTGCGAGGAGGTATAGTTCTGTATCCTGCCTTCAAGCACATCAAAATGACAGTGGATTATGAGGAGTCCTCAGACAGGAGCAGGTTTAGGTCTCAAGTTAGTCTGCTTTATCAGGCCCAGTCTGCTTTAGCATATCTCGTAGGAGATGGAAAGACCTGATGTGCTGCGGTGCTGAATGGGAGCTGTCAGCGTTGGGCATCTGTCATTAAAGGGAGATAGAGACTCACGTTTTTCCAACAAGGATTAGCCTTATGGCTTTGCCTGGGATTTGGTAAAATTTCTCACTTCTCTCCTGAACTTATGGTGAAGCACCTGGATTTATCCCCCTTACCTTTTTGTGCAATTTATCCCCCTTTTACCTTCTGTGTAACCAAACATGTACCAAAGCAGGGGACTCAAAACGATGCCCATAGCAGAGCTCCTGCCTGTCACAGCTGCCACCTGAGCTTTCAATCCCATCCAAAACACGTCACGGCCCTTTTAAAGGCCACTTAAAATCCATGGGCCATGAAGGCTTGAACTGTAAAATTGCAATTAGAGCTGACAATTATCATGTGGGCATGTGCCTCCTCCAAGATGGAGTTGTTAAACGAAGCACTAAAAAAAAAAAGGAAAAAAAAAAAGAAAAGGGGGAGGAGAAGAAGCCCCCAGTGTTCATTCATTTGCATTTAGATAGATATTTAAGCTTGTACTATTAATAATGGATTTTTGATTTATTAATCGCAGACCATTTGAGTGACTGCTAGATTTGTGGGTGGCACTCTTCCATCTCTTTTCTCTTCCTGCCCTCTCTTGCCCCCAGCCTCTCACCACATGAAATAAGAGGGGAGAAGATCAGGGATTAATTTCTGTTGTGTTTGGTGCTGCAAGTATGATTAATGAGCTTAGCATCGGCTGGGTAAATTGAAAGTTGAAGTCAAGGAATGATTTGGGATTCTCTGTCTCTCCTCCAAGGGTATTCATTTGGAGTAATTATGAGCTGCTTAGCAGCCCTGATGAAGTTAAAATCTAGGTGATATCCAGTCTCCTGCCCTCCCTTTCTCCATCTGGGACAGGATGGAGGGAGCTGAGTGGATGCAGTCATCTTACCTGCACTCATGTTTGTGAGCAGGATGGGGACATTGCATGGGGGACAGTCAACCCTTTTCTTCCTGGGAGCCAAAGTTGGTTAGTGGTGGCAGCGTCTTCATAGTTGCAGCAGACGGGTGGCAGGCAAGTCAGCACTAGATCGCGTTAAGGAGAAGTCCTTTCATCCCACAGAGATGACAAATGTGTGTCCTCACACCTTGAAAGTGGCATTTCCTCAAAAATTACAAAATTTCTTTTTCTTTTCCATTTTTTCTTTTCTTTTGAGTGTGGATTTGAATCAAATCATGATAGCTACTGATAGACCCACTGGCACAGCCTAATGTTCAGCCTCTCTTCCCTCTGGTGCTCCCCTGCCTGTGAACCCCATTGGAGGCCAGGCTGCGTCTGGTATTTTGTCTTGCAGTGCATGAGGGAACATCATGTTATGCACATGTGAAATACTGCCCTGTGCTTGGAAAGAGTTGGATTTGTCAGGTCTGTGCTCCCTGATGACATCCCAAAGGGAACAACAGTTTGCCTGCTCTAAGAGCAGCTCCAACCATCCTCTTTTCCTCTCTTCTCTTCCTCCAAGATGGGAATAATCATAGCTAGGAATTATAATAACTGCTCTTCAGAGGCCTTGCAAGGCTTTACAAATATTTGCATAAAGGGCTTGCTGCTCTTCGATGAGAAAACGCCTCAGGAGTGTATGGTTTTAATTCAAGGACACTCTTACCTTCCCTTGGGAAAGATCATCTGTTCCAGTAATTAAAGCCTTTAACCCATCTAACTTTGGAAATGCAGACCTCTCTGTTTGCGAAGTCGCAGCAAGGTTAGATGTTGGAGAAGAAGAAGAGCACTGCAGCTATCAGGGGGAGACCAAATCACCTCCCCACAGATCCAGGCTGGATGTGAACTACAGCTGAGGTCAGGATGGAATCTCCCCTGAGGCTGCACGGTTCTGCAGCCTGGTGTTTTACCATGCGGCCACATAGAAAGTAGACTATCAGTCTGATTCCATCTGGAAGCTTACGTGATCCTAAAACACAGCTCACAGAGTCTGAGCACTGTCGTGTCTGTGGGGTCTTTTCGGAAAGGAACTGCTGAGATGTAGGATGTATTTTGGTCCTTGCAGAGGATGGTTGACAGGTGTGGAGGAATAAAGGTGCAGAAAAATCATGGCAGGATTGAAGGTGACCATGCAGAATTGCAATGCATGAGGACAGCTCTGCAGTAAGCTGTCTTTTTTTTTTTTTTTTTTTCTAAAATAAGTGAGAGAAAACTCAAAATCTTCTGTAAGGAACCAGCATTTTCCCTTAGGGTAATTGTGATTTTGGGAGCAGTTTATGTTGCAGCAGTTCCCTGGGCTTTTGCAAGTGTAAATCGTTGTCTGAAATTCCTATTTTCAGGGTGGGATGTCCAGTTTCTAATCTACACAGTCCCAAGCTGTCCAAATTCCTGACTGCATGTCTTATATGATTAAGGGAAAGTCATTTACTGATGCATGTGCCAAGGCAGCTGGAGGAGAAGGACAGGACATGCACTGCAGGGGTTTTACTCTAATTGTAGAAAACCTGATATTTGAGGAAAGGCATGAATTTTTCTCCCCTGTGCTTTAATGCAGTGCCAAGACTGGTGGTTACTGTGTCATGGAGGAGGGGTCACACCTAGAGCATCCTATAAAGATTTTCTGCTCATCACATCAGTTTGATTCCTCTTATCTGGAAAGATTTTTTCTTTTTTTCCTAAAGTTAGGAAACTGTTTCCCTTGGCTTTTGCACATCAGTTAGTGCATCACTGTCATTGCCAGAGCTGTGGATCAAGAGGTAACACGGTCTGGCTATTCTGACAAGAACAAATTTCCCTGAGCAAGAGGGAAACAAGACTCACTGCAGCACCAGGGCCCTGTGAGAAACCGATGCACTTCTCTCCTTCTTGCACCTATGCATAGCACATTATATAGAGGCAGATGGGGCAATGGGGCTTGCCAGGACCCAAATTCTAGCTCCACAGCCCATAGCAAATACTTCCATGGTTTCTTTTTAGCTCCATCCTCAAACGCTGCCTCTTCTGGCTGATCGTGAGGACGGGCTGTGGGGATGGAGAGGAGGCAGCACTGTGATAGCCAGCTTGGCTACATGGGGGCATGTGGGGATATTAATCTGAATTGATGCCTGTGTGAATTACTTCCACTGCACTAAACCTAGCTGAAAGTCCCCCTAAATCAGTCTATCTGTCTTGACTTCCAAAATGTGCCCGGGCAGACTGAACCCTGATCCCTGGAGTCCTCCTTTAACCCCACACGAGCCTAGTCACAGTGGGATTAATGCAATGAAGTCTCACCTCTGTTTCCTGCAGTTTTAGCTTCCCTGCACGGTCTGGTGCAAAATGCATGCAAAGATACGTAGTGGCTCTGTGACTATCGGATCTGGTGTATGTATATGAGTGTGGACATGTGCAGGTGTGTTTTCGTGTGCAACTGTGCTTATTTGCAGTGCTCTGCAAATGCAAGGCTGTATTTGTATATATACATTTGCATGCTTTGCCCGTGTCCCTGCATGCTCCCCTTCTTTACAGCTGCTTGCTCTGAGGCCACGCTGCCCTTTTCTCACGTTCCCTTGGCGGAGGGGAGGTGACAAGAGCAGCAGCCACATGTCCATCTGTGGCCGCTTGCCGTGGATGTGCCAGGCTCGCTGAGTAGCACCAAGTCCAGCTGCAAGTTGTCTTTGTGGGTATGGGGAGAGGGACTGCCCAGCTTGTTATCTGGTGCGTTGCTGCTGCATTTCACCCGGTTGTGTCTACGTGGTACCTTTTATGAGCTGGGAATGGAATAACACAGCGCAGGCAGCTGCCTGTGTTGGTGGAGAGCTCTGATTCGCAGCTCCAGGCTTTCCAGTGTGGAAGGAAAGGGCACTGGGGAAACGTGAAGCCCTTCCCTGGTGTGCTCTAACTCGGATGACTCAATAGCTGGGAGGGAGCAGCTTTGATGCAACATTGAGGCAGGCTCAGGTGTATAGAGATACCAAATACCTTCCTGGTGTAAACCTTCCTTGTGTAAAACTCAGAGCAAAGCGTCGGTATCTCCATGCATTCTTTCACTTGCTTGATTTTCTTCTCCTCTTATGAGAGAAAAGAAACCCACCTGGATCCAGAGCAGGACTTCCAAGCAGTGCTGTCTTGCAGCCTGCAGATCCTAACATCGTCACAAGCAGATCAAGTCTGCAGCCTCTGCAGGACTGTTGGGTTTTGTTGGAAGCTGGCAGCTGCAGAGCAGTCAACACATGACATGGGACAGGTGTGACATGACCACAAGTGGCTCAGGGTTTGTGTGACCAGAACCCTGGTGGCCACCAGGGACTTGAGTGCTAGGTGATGCTTGGACAAGTCACATCCTGGAGGAAACCGTCCTGAATTGTATTCATTCTCTTACCTGTTTGTAATCAGCCACAAACGGCAACACTACATATTCCAGAGGGCAGGCCCTGCAGTGGGGATCTTAAAGGGTGTCAGTATTTCCCCCACTGTTGCCTGCTGTCCTGCAGAGCTCTTGCTTTAGTGCTGGCCAAAGGAAATGGTCAGGGTGCAGACGTGAGTTTGTGTGTCCATCTTCTTGAGTAAGTATGGGCAGGACAGACTGATGCTAAAATAAAAAAAAAAAAAAAAAAAAAAAAAAGAGACTCTGCTGGGGATACAGACTTTCCCCAATGGCAAACTCACTGTCTGCGCATATCAGGGTAGCCCTTAGGCCTCAGTTTCCCCCAAGTCTACAACAATAACAGTAATGTCAGGCAACTCTTGCAAATACCTCTAAATCTAGGAATGAGGAGCTCCAATTAAGTAACCATAAATAGCACTATAAGTATTATTATTTATTTCTGTCGAACAATTTTCTAAATGTGTGAGAATTTGTCACCCACATTAGATAAACTCACATCCTATCAGCTCTGCATGTTTGTTGCATGAGGGATGGTTAATTCAAGACTTTGCCAGGGGGTCTAGTGCTGGGTGTGCTCAGGGCGATCATTACAAGCTGTGGCCAAGAGCAAGAGTTGCAGGGTCACCTAGACCCATAGGGCAGGTGGATTTGACTCTCCTGGAAGCCCTTGGGCACCGCTGCCTTCCCCAAGACATAGAGGATGAATACACACTGGTGAAAGGGCAGATCGTCTTCACCCTCACCAGTGGATTTGTTGGAATTCACTTTAATCCTCTGTCAGGAGCAGCAGAAAGAAAAACAACTGACACAGCAAGGCTGGAAGGCTCCATTAAGGGCGCTGGGAGGTAGCACGGCATGTAATGATTTTCAAACTTGTCAAGGCTCTTTCCAATGCTTTGCAAATACTTTGATTCAATTACAATAATGACCCTTTGGAAGATGCATATTAATCTTCCCGAGCTGCCCTCTGCTTTAGGCCAGAGCTGACTCTCAAGGTGGCTTAATGCACATGTGCAATATTGATGTGACAGTAAATCTGGCCAGGGTGCTTGTCTGTGATGGACAGACAGGGGCAAAAATCACCCTCCACTGCAACCTGGAGCCTTGATTCTCTGATCTCTGACCAAAGTATCTGATCTACCAACCAAGCAGCCAAGAGGGTAGTAACAATGTTAAGGAAAAATCTCACAATTACAACAATGAATTATTGCCTGTTCCCCAAAATGTTGTCACTTAGGAAAAAAGAAAAACCAAGGGAGTGAATTATCCACTGTCACCAGCAGGAAGCAGAGCTGAGAAAGAGCTCACACCTTCTGGTTTAACGTCCTCTCTTAACAGCTCTGCTGAGCTGAGGCATCTGTGACTTTCCATGCTCCATATGGGCACAAATGAGAGGCCTATCGATATATCAGGGGCTATGGGCAGTGGGAAGACCCATCGGCATGTGCATCAGGGTCCCCTGGGATGCTCATAGTTTGTTTCATTGGCTCACAAGGTGCATTACTGACAGGAGAGCGATGAGAGAGGGTCTGTGCTACTCATTTATGCTTACCTAAAGGGCCACTTTTAAATCACACACATCCCTTCGACTATATTTTCAGGTAGTTGGTTCCCAGTGCTTCAGCCACTGCTCTTCTAGTGCCTGGACATGTCAAGTTCAAGCACTGCAGATCAAAGCGTCAGGTAGTCGGATAAGCAGGTCACGCTGGCAATGTGCAAACCTGCTAGATATAAAATGGGTACAGCCCATCCTCATGCCCCAAAGGCAACAGGCACAGCAGAACTCACAAACATATACGTTTTTCTCCCAGACAAGCTTTTCTTTACGCACAACCTCTTGGGCATAATTCCTATCCTGTGCTGCCTTCTTGAACCACTCCCAGATATTGGAGGAGCCGCAGTACCTGTCACAGGGCAACGCATGGGGCTGGTCTTTAGTTACTGGTCGTGATAGGACTCAGAGCTGAGCACTGCAATGTGAATGCCTAAAATCTAGGCTGCCTTAAAAGAAAAGTGTCCCTTGGAGCTCCAGCAGTCAGAACTGGCATTAACGGAATAGGACAGAGCTGACATGCTGGAGCTCCATCACAAGAGCTCTGTGCCTCTCTTAGGAATAGGAATGTCGAGGTATATCCCCTCAGCATGTCCTCAGGATTATTATCTTTGAGTAATTAATCCTTTTAGCCCCAAATGCTGCATGACTTGAGCACACTGGGATACACCTGGAGTGACCCCGTTGCTAGTAGAGAGCAGTGTGGGAAAATAGCTGTTTTTATTTTTATTTATTTTTTACACAGATATAAAAAGACATTTACCCAGCACACACACACTTCTAACATGCAGCATTTCTCTCTGCTTAGGCATTGGAGCCTCAGAAGTGCTTGTTGAAAATTGTGGTGTTGGGTATTTCTCTTCCCTACTTGTTCCCCGGGCCATTTCCATTTAATTCATTCAGTTTACATGTGCAAAAGATGCTTTTGCTAATTGCCATCTCTGTCAGCTGCCCCTGGGACCTGGAAGAGAGCTGAGATTGTCCTGCTTGTTACATCTTCAGCAGTGCTAAAGAGCCACTGCCGCAGCCCGTGAAACAGGACTTACACAAGTCCCATTACTGTAGTACCTAAGTATTTCACAGCCTTCAATGTGTTGTTATTGCAGCTGGAGCTGAGCAAAGAACTGCTTTTCTAGGTCACTTACAGTTCTGAAGTTTCTTTAACACTTATGTTTACCCAGATTAATCTTTTAGGAGAGTTTTGGTGAATCTAAAAGGCAGGGAAAAAAAAAAGAAAAAAAGCATTGTCAGTCAAATGACAAACATAATTTTGTTTTCAAGCTTTTCATGGTTAAGATGGTTTAAAAATACATCCAAACTGACAGCAATTCTTGGAACATTTCTGCTGCTCTGAGACAGAAGCCTCGCAGGGACCTGCTCTCAGGTCCCCTGAACGCAGACATGCGAAGAGCACTTTTGTTCTCCTGCCTTGTCCTCCCAGGAAAAGTAGCGGGAGATGAGGCCAGGGAGCCCCATGTTCAGCAAAGGTGTTTATTCAGTCTGACATCTTCTGTCCTCTCAGGAAAGAAAGATCAAAGAGGTGGATAGAGTATGAGATGTCGCATCCACTGTTGCTTTCCTTCTCAGTTCCACTGCCCTCAGGTAGGAGAAGATGGGGGCAAGTGGCTTCATCCCTTTGTTTCTTGTCCATTTGTCCACTCTCTGGTAGGTAGAAGACCTGGATGAAGTAACCACCAGTGTTGGTGGTGGCATTTGAGCAGGGACAACTCAGCATTCCCTTACAAGCACACACTTTAATGCAGTGCTCCCCAATCCTTTTTCGAGGCAGGATTCGCTGAGTGTAAAACTAAGTGATCTGAACACCTAAATCAACACCTAAATCATGCACAAGCATGTGTGCTTGGACTGCCTTTGATCTCCAGAGCCTCTTTCTCCAATAGGTTCTCCTTCACCTACAGGTCCAAAAAATGCCCTCTGCAAAATCTAAGCTATTCTTCGAGAAAAGCTGAGTAATTTCTACTGTTACTGCTGAAGGTCATTTGCTTCTTTCTTCTGGAGCCTCTCCTCTCCCCATTTTCCTAGTTGAGGTGGAGAGAGCTTCAGCAACAGGAATACCCCTTCATCTTCTCTTTGCAAGCCCTACCTGATCTTCTGCTATTGAGATTTCTGGTTTAAGGTGCAGGCTTTGCTGCAGGAGACATCACACTTGCAGCGTGCAGTTCTGCTGAGACAAGCATGAAAGCTCGGATCCTGCATTATGTCCTGGATGGCGATATGAGCTAGTTTCATTCCATGTTTCTTGCCTCCCCAAAGCCTTAGAAAAGTGGATATAAAGTGAATTTGCAATGGGAATCACAGTGAGAAAAAGTTATGAACTACTCCTAAGCCTTCCAGCCTGGGAATTAGAGGCGAATCCTGCTCCCTGTTGTCTTTGTGGCAGGCTGAGCCTCACAAATCAGTGTCTCTGCCCAGCCGAGCTGGTTTGCACCATGCAAGGACGTTGCAGAGTGGAAACTGAGCCCAGGGTGTCTGCACAGGTCTGCAGGAGCAGACGCAAGACTTGAGCGCTCTGTCTGCCAAGGCGAAAAGCATCGAGGAAGGCGGTGACAGATGGGTTTGGCACGGATATAGGTGCATATTAGGAATGTATGGCTGGGCAGTTGGGGGTGGAGAGATTGACAGGGAAAAAAGGACACTTCACACCTGGGATTGTGCCTTCTGCTGCAACTGGCAATTTGTGCAAAAAAAAAGGCTTTTCTCAAGGCTGCTGCCTAACAACAGGGCGGCAGAGGCATTTCCTCGGTATAAATTGTTTTAGCCAGCACAGTCATCGTTTGTGCTGCCTCATAATTGGCACATATTTAATTAGCTGCAGAGTATTTCCGTGTCCTTGTACTAAGTGGGAAGTAGGAAACTCCCTGCGGGCGAATTCTCTTTGAGACCCTCCAAAGCCTGTTGGTGCGACACGGCTTAGCATCAGCGCAGGAAATACAGCTGACAGTTCAGTGGAAGTTTGCACAGATGCTGCGACATCTGTCCAATTTGGACAAGCTGGCTGGCTGGGGATAGGGGTGTTGCTGTCGCTGCGAGAGAAAATCCACCAAGCTGGGTGGAGTGGCCGACACTCCGGAGGGCTGTGCTGCCATCCAGAGGGACCTGGACAGGCTGGAGAGTTGGGCAGAGAGGAACCTCATGAGGTTCAATAAGGACAAGTGCAGGGTCCTGCACCTGGGGAGGAATAACCCCAGGCATCAGTACAGATTAGGGGTGGACCTGCTGGAAAGCACCTCCACGGAGAGGGACCTGGGAGTCCTGGTTGACACTAAGTTAACCATGAGTGAGCAGTGTGCCCTCGTGGCCAAGAAGGCCAATGGCATCCTGGCCTGCATCAGGAGGAGCGTTGCCAGCAGGTCAAGGGAGGTGATTCTGCCCCTCTACTCAGCTCTGGTGAGGCCGCACCTGGAGTACTGTGTTCAGTTCTGGGCACCCCAGTATAGGAAGGACGTGGAGCTTCTGGAGAGGGTCCAGAGAAGGGCAACCAGGATGATTAAGGGAATGGAACATCTCTCGTATGAAGAGAGGCTGAGCGAGCTGGGCCTGTTTTCTCTGGAGAAGAGACGGCTCAGAGGGGATATGATTAATATGTATAAGTTCAGGAAGGGAGAATGCAGGGAGGAAGGGGACAGGCTGTTCTCACTGGTGGCCAGCGATAGGACGAGGGGTAATGGCCACAAGCTGAAACACAAGAAGTTCCATCTGCAGGTGAGGAGGAACTTCTTTACTGTTAGGGTGACAGAGCAGTGGAACAGGCTGCCCAGGGAGGTTGTGGAGTCTCCTTCTCTGGAGGTCTTCAAAACCCGCCTGGATGCCACCCTGTGCCACATGCTCTAGGTGTGCCTGCTTGAGCAGGAAGGTTGGACTAGATGATCTGTAGAGGTCCCTTCCAGCCTTAAATATTCTGAAATATTCTGAAAATCCACTCTCTGGGTTTCCCGGACAGTGCCTTGCCCTTTGTACTGCCCAGATGTGCGGAGACCAGGCAGGATGGGGAAGTGGGAGGGAAGAGCTTAATGGAGGAACGTTGCTGGGAGGAGAGAGGTTTCCAGCAGCCTGCATCTCCGAAAGCCATTTTCATTAGCAGAAAGTGGTTTTAAAAGGCTTTGATGGCAATCCCTCTTTGCGTGAGTTCCAGGAGCTGGCACAGTGCTCAGTGGCCAGCATAGCTTTGGTTAAATACATTTTCAGCTGCAAAGCTGGGAAGTGACTGCCCCTCCTCCGCTGTGACCTGCTTTCCTGAGAAAAGCACAAGCAGACCCAGGCTACTCCGCTCAGCACCTGCTCCTTTTCCTGGTCTTTGCAAGGGTTTTAGGGGCTCCGTCTGCCACGCGGGCAGGGCTTTGCTCCCAATGGGATCTGTTGGTGAAAAGGCAACGGAGCAGATCTAGGACGGTCACGATGAAGATGTAAAACAGACCCACTGGGCTTGCTCTGCTGCTCCGTAGTCCGATACGATCCCAAGCTTCTCTGTCTGCATCTTTCCGCATCCCTGCAACTTCAAGCTGCTGTCACGCATGCCAAACTGCGACAACATCCCACTCTTAGGAGCACGGCATAGAGCTGGAGGAATTCCAAGAATCCAAGTGGCTCTGTGCTTGCTGCCATCAGGATCTCGGCCCCTTTCACTGATTGATCTGCATCTTGTCCACTGGGGAGCTGTTTACATTGACCCTCCGGTGCAAAACCATCTGATCAGCACCCAGGGGAGCTGGGAACAGGTTGTTCTATGAGACGGGGGCAGCACAATCCAAAAGATCAGCATTTATTTATTAGCATTAATTTAGCCACTAGCGTGCCAGCCCCCTCACTGCATTAAATTATTTTTATTTCCCAGAGGTTTCCTCCGTCTTCTGTGAGTGTTAATCCAAAGCAAATCTTCCGGTAGATTCTTTCATACACCCACCTAAGTCAAGTCAGCAATCCCACCAGTGCTGCCAGGGTGGGCTTTAGTGTTTTGCTTTACATTTCCTTGACCCCCACCCCATCCTCTCAATAACAAATTAGCATGATGTGGCAGGACATCTATAGCAGCTGTGTACACAGAATAACGATGAGAAAGAGCAGAGAGCGGTGATGCAGCTTCCCTGAACCAGGATCCAAATGACCTTCAGGAAAACGGCACATGCTGCTTTACAAAACTCGAGTTGGGAGCAAGGGACACACGCCACGTTCATGTCCGAGGGTCCGTTCAATGCAGCCTCTCTTGGTTTTCAGCTTCATTTTGCAGAGTTCAAGGGAAAGGGAGGACAAAGAGAGAGAAAAGAGCCCTGGTAGCAAAGAAATGCACGGGTGAGAGATGAGAAAAAAAGAGCAGCGAGCTGAACTCGCGCTGGCTTAACCTCACGCTCTGCAGAGCAGCTTCTGCACGTGCAGGAGTGCGTGCATGCCTCTTGCTATCACACGGCTCTTTGAACTCCTAATCGCTCTCTGGACCTGATTCAGAGCTCACTGAAGTACAACCGTAGGCTTAAAGAGGGTCCTACACAAAGGTTTTGGGTCTCCTGGAGGTTTTGATCACGGGATGAGTAAGTCAGGAATAAAGTCGATGCTCTGTCTGACCAAGGAGCAGGGTTGGATTGTAAAAGACAGGCTAGCTTATCTGGGAGTAACCTGCTCTTATTGTGCTCTGTTCAGTCATTAATGACCCTGTACTGCCTTATTAGTATGTTTGAAAGAGCAGAAAAAAAGCACTTCAGGGTTTCAAAGATGTTAACCCCATCACCCTCTCCAGTTCTTCCAGCCCTATTCTTGCTCTCACAGGAACAAGTTCTGAGACGCCCCGCTGCAAAATGCGAGTTACTTGTGTGAGAAGTAAGTGGCAAAGCGTAAATGACCTTTCTCCTGGCAATTGCAGAGCAGTGATGTGAAATGGTGCAAACGCTCAATGTGCCATGCTGGGAAAAGCCCCAGGGCCGAGCTGAAGGGTCGTCCTCTCTACCTGCTCATATTTGATGGGGACATTTCACCCTGATGAGCTCTCTTGCCTTCAGCGGTGAAGATGCACGTGTGAAATGTGCACTTCCACCTCAAGTACATCCTACCTTGCTTTTTTCTTTCTCCAGCCTGATCTAAAGCAGTAGTTGTGATGTATAGAGAGAAGGATGGAGACTGATGAGCAGTGGTGGATTTGAGGGTCTAACTACAACTCCTGGCCATTAGATTTATTTGGGAAAGGACAGGAAATGTAGCACTGGTAGATCCTGAATTATTTCCAGATACCACCAACATTAGTTTATACAACAGCAAGCCCAGAGAGGTTGTGGAGTCCCCTTTGGAGATCTTCCAAATGCGTCAGGATGCCACCTTGTGCCTCATGCTCTAGGTGTCCCTGCTGGAGCAGGATGGGTTGGACTAGATGATCTCTAGAGGTCCCTTCCAACCTCAACCATTCTGTGGTTCTGTGAAACCCTTCTCAGAAACAACCTCTACTCTTGAAGCTCTGCCAACACAGACTTTCTCTTATTTAGGGTGATTGCCTTTGCTGTGCTTTTTAGTTCTCCTCCTCAGCTGGAAGCACTGGAGCATGAGGTGACCCAGAAGATCATGGCTCCACTTGTATTTGCAACCATGGTCCAGTTGCATCTGTGACTTCACTCCTGGGAGATCTGTGGGGGTTTTGCTAAATGCATTGAAGTAATTTCCACCTCTAAAGGGCTGCATCTTCTTCTTGGTTACGGTTAATCTTTAATCCTGCATCTTCATCTTTGCCTGCAGCACCTTAATTTGGCTTCTTGATTTAATTTCTTTACCCGTCTGCTACCTCCTCCTCTTCCCAGCCCCTCTGTCATCTGCCTGATTTATTTTTCTTTGTCTCTCTATCCTCTAGCCCTGCACTCAGCCATTACAATTTTCCGATTTAGCTTTCTGGGAAGCAGTGTTCCCTGAAGCTACTGTTTTTTGTGGTGAAAGAGTCAACGTTCACCCTGACCTGGCTGTGGGGCTTCTTGTACTCTTTAAGCTGGGACAGGTATTTTGCAGCAGTGATGACCAGATTGCAAAACACTGAGTATCTGTAGACAAGAGGCAGTGATGTTTCCATTGCCAGCTATGCCGTGAAAACCTGGGGAGAGAGGAAAGATTGTGAGGGTCATTGCAGAGAGGGGCAGGCAGCAAACAGAGCATGCAAGAGACAGGGCATTTGTAGCCGAGCCTGGACGAGCAGACTCTTTGTTCACAGCTAATAACACGCTTCCATCCTTCTCTTTCTGTTCAGTCAAAGCAATATTCAAAATCCCCAGCTGGACAAGCAGCTGTTTTAAGAGGCAAAGCCCTGTGATTTCCAGAGCTCGGTGCAAACACCATGTGACGGTGGTCATGTCTGTTGCCTCACGCCAACTAAACATCCTTCTGCTCCCCAAGCCCTGGCGTGAGGGCTAGGGGAAGAGCTCAGTCCTTCTAGGTTCCCTTGCAGACACCAGGGAAAATCCTGAGATTGGGAAGAGTACATAAATGCTGACATTTCCAAGGCAGACAGACTGTACATTGAGAGGATGTGAGATAATCTCTCACCAGGTGCTCATATTGCTCTCATTGCCTTTTCCTGAGTGTATTTGTACATCCTTGGCTAGCCAAAGGAAGTGTTTCCAGCTTGTTACTTGCTGTCTGCCATGTCTTGCATTAATTTTGGCACCTGGTACTCTCACTAAAGGCAATTACTGCCTTCTTCCCAAGCCTTCTTTCCAATGAGACCTGAGCAGGAACCATGATGTCCAAGTACAGTAAATGATGTATTATGGTAATGTCCTTGGTCACTCAGTTCCCCTTAGGATTTTCCCTAAAATGTTTTCAATACTTATGGTGAGGCTGTTATTTACCACTAAGGCCCGCTGAGTATCAGCTCTTGTGCAGCAAGAAACTCTCCAAGAACTGGGAAATTACCTCGGGACAACTGTTGTGGATGGCAGAGAAAGAAGATTGCCTTGATCATACACCAATTAATGCCTGCTGCAGAGCCATATAATTTTTTTAAAAATAAAAAAGGTAGATTCCCATCTCCAGACTGTGATTCAGCCTGATTCTTCCCACCATGAAAGAGACTCTCTGCACGAGCCACAAGTCGGACAAGTTGGACAGAGTCGGACTTCTCACCATAATGCAGAAATTTTAACTAGAAAGCTCTTGTGTGAAAGCTGAGAAGGCAAGCTGAGCATTTTTGTAGCCAGTTGGAACACAGAAACTTTCCACTTTTTACCTTTCCTCTAAGATGACTTTGATTCCTAGCAACCCATTGCTCAAATACTCTGATACTCTGATGTGACAGGAAAGCTCTAATGGGGCAAAGTTGCCCTCAAAGTAAGATTAGGAAGCATGGCCATTTTTTCTCTCCTTTTTGGCATCTGAATGATCCCAGAAATGCTGTGATGGTGCTTTTAGCTTTGGGTAGCAATAGCCAATGTAAGAGCAGAGGCTAAAACCTTGGTTGGATGAAACATTGATCTATTATGGAAAGCAGTCTAAGGTCATCTGCAATACTGACAGGTGAGCAGATATTATGATACCAGGGTACACAGGGTAGCCACATAGGAGATTTTTCTTTTTCTTAAAGCCATGAAACCATGGGATTATAAGGAGCTGTAGGCTTTTCTGTTTCTAATCACACACTTCTGTGGAGCACGCTGAAAATGTCATCCTTTTAAAGGGGAAAATCCATGAGACAAAAAGACTTCAAATATATTATAAAAAAAAAAAAAAAAAAAAAACTCATGATACTTTAAGCCAATTTCCTGATGTTTTGTGCAAGTAAGGCAGTGATACGGTAGAAGAGATCAGATCTGCTATTTATTAAGCAATCACCAGAAATGGGGTCAAGAAAGAATATCTTCCCAAGCCTGATTAGCAGCAGCTGTCGGATTGTTTTCCTCTGCAATATGGAATTTTGTGGCACCTTGCAGGGGGGTCTTCATCTTTGCTTCTCTTTTCAAGACCAAGGACACCAGCAGTGTTTTCTATTTCTCCTCTTCTTTTCTATGTCCCACCGCAATCCATAGTTCAAGGTCTTCTGCTTTAAAGAAGCATGTGTCAAGGACTGTTCAGGGGCTTAACAGACCAAACTGGTGCAAATTCCACCTGTAAGAGATCATGTCCATGTCTCAGATCTTCTTATGGAGCTGTGCAGCAGGGGTGAAAAGAGAGAAAGGGCTCATTAATAACCAGCCACATGCTCTGGGTTTTAAACCTCAGTTTAAAGCCTAAGAGGCTGCTGACGTTCCGAAGTGCTAAGTTTCCTCTCCAGTGGGATGGTGTGGCCTTCTGATGAGAGTCATTACGGCTCAGCCTCAGCTGTATTTATGGTGTCTGAAAAGATTATCTCCAGATAATCTTACGGGTATTTAGCCAGCCATATGCTTTATTTCAATGGTAATATGTATTTCTTTGTGCGTTTTAACATTGTTTATGTTAATTAAGGCTTCAGAGGGGAAGCTGCATATGGGCTATTTTTTTTTTCTAGTGCTAATTTGCAGATAGAAAAGTAACCTTGTCCCTTGCAAAAATGCTCCAATTCAGTTAGCCCTGATTACAAAGTCACAGCTGGGAGAAGTCCTTGTTTTTAACCTTTTCACAACTTTCTCTTCCTTCTCCCCTCCACACAAGAACAAAGGAATCTGGAGACAATCCCAAATGTCCTTCATCTCTGAGAGTTCCTTAATTTATTCTTAAATCACCCCTGTCTTTGTTTGGCTTGTGTCAATTCTGAAGCAAATTAGCCCAAAATACATGGAATTAGGGGCTTTTGAAAAAAAAAAAAAAGTTAATATCCCTGCTCTGATTTAATTTTCCTTACACCAACCAGCTGAATCAATAGTAGGCTTTTTTTTTTTCTTTCTTAAAAAGCTAATTTAATAATAGCTGCTAATCTGATTATCGATTCTTTCCTACCAGTAGAGAATTGTTTTGTTCAGTGCCAGGTCTGTTCTATCAGGGTAGAGGTGAGAAAAAGGGCATCAGTGCCAAAGAAAGCTCGTAAGGACCTGAGCCAGAGAGATCTCAGCAGCTGAGGACAGATTAATGCTGTGGTCTATTCCTCGGTGGCCACATAGTCTCCATCTTCTAGGGCTCATTTCCAAGAAGAGGAAGAACCTCTGAGTTCACTGAAATTGTTTGAATTTGGGCCACATTCAGAGTACCTACCAGGCACCGCAGATAGAGATCATCACATCTTCTGTCCCCTCTGTGTGGCAGGAGACAGTTCACTGTTATGCTCTCAAATGGGACATCAAACTTCCCATGGTGTTTAAATTAGGTTTCTATAAAAAGAAAATACAATAGCTTTCAAAATACAGATCTTGGTTTTGTCTACTGGAGCACTTTTACACAGAATGAGTGATAATATAAAAGTTTGAACATGGTTGCATCCATTTCATGTCTCCTTTTGGTGCCTCAGTTTCCCTATCAGTTAAAAGAAGAGGTTGATGAGGCATGATCTCTTTGAAATAAGTTTTCTGGATAAATAGGTATTGAGCTGGAGCTTCTGTTTTCAGTCAGATTGCTGCTTTAACCTGGGTAGGGTATAACTGATGCTACCAAACTGGTGCAATCTTTTGAATTCAGAGGCACAGAAGGGCAGGATTTGTCTAAGAAGGATTTTACTTCAGGAAACCTAGACTGACTTCTTGGATATGTGTGATGCCTCAATGGATTTTCACCAGCATAGATGAGAATTCAACCTGGCCTTGAATCGGGGCATTGAAAGAAAAAAAAAAAAAAAAAAATCCAAAAAAATAGGTTTTTTTAGGTTTTCTTAGGAAAACCTAAATTGATACTCTGGCAGCATCCAAAACTTTCTGAGTATCCAGAGCGTTAAAGATTGACCCACGCTTAGCTTAATGTTTGTTTCAGACATTACCTGTGTGATATGAGACTGCTTGTGTTCATTTCAGCCAACCAACGAAATATATATATATTTTACTTTAACCTGCCTTTTTCGGAAAGGTACAAAGCTTTTCATGTTACTTTTCCCAGGAAACCACCTACTTTTTTAAATCTAATTCTGAGGTCCAGCAGAAACTGTGAATACAACACGCTCGCTACAGGATAATGATTGCACATTTGTGTCCCTGGCTACTGTGCAAAGCCAAAGTGTTTGAAAGGCGCTCTGGGGCAGCCTGTGGCTGGAAATGAAAATTGCTTTTGGGAATCCCACAAAAAGGATTAACTTTGACTTCATCTCTGGTTCTCCAAATTAATAATCAATCTGCTAGCTGGACCCAAGCCAAGCACTTGCATGACCTGCCTGGCTAGCAAGGGGGAAACGGCGCATGTGAGCTTGGAAGTATTAGAGAATCACAAACTTGTGTTTGGAAGAAACTTCTGGAGATTGGCTGCATTATTTAAGTCTTATAGATATATTTCAGTTTTAAAACCTCTTTCTAATCTATGCCTGTTGCCACAACAAAGGTTCTTCGTTTGTGAAAATTCCTATTGAGAAAAGCATTCTTATTTAGGATGGTCCTTAAGCATGGGCTTACCTCTTCTTTAAATCTACAATATAGTGCTTTTTTTTTTTTTTTTTTTTTTTATTCCCATCAAGTGCTCAAATAATATTCCCAGCGATTTTGCAAACATATGGGGAAACATTTTCTTGTGCAACATCATTGGGATTACACTGGAGATAAATTTGACCATAGACCTTAAGAGAGAGAAAAACCATCCAGGTTTCCTGCTAATTCTACCAGTACAATATTTTCAGCACCAGTCTGGCTTGGGGAATTCTACAATTCCTCGACTGGCACGTAATCAATCCGACTACGTTGTTCTCTAATATTCTGCCCACGTTCTCCCTTTAGTACAGTTCTTCTTTCTTCTCTCCTCTCTTGAGAATGCCTGAAAATAATTCCTCTTCCTTATTAGTGTACCTGGATTCAATATTTGCAAATAACTCAAACCCATCTCTCTTCGATGCTGGGCTGCAATCAGGGGTGTGCTGTTACAAACCAGGTGCACTTTCCTGCAGAATCAAAGGTTTTGCTGCAAAGATAAGGGGTCAGTGCTGATCTGCAGATGAAATCTGTATACACAGGTGCACCTTTGCCACTCTTAAAGGACCTGCTTATTAAAATGCCTTTTTCTTCTGCAGGCTTTAGGTCCACAATTAAGGCATTTTACATAGCATTGTAATTATCTTCTTGAATAGATCCCAGTGGAACCATCTTTATATGACAAGACCCAGTGATGAAATGATCTGGGGTTTTAAGTCTGCTTCTGAACCATGGGCCACTTGCTGATAATTCTTGACCCGTCTGACAGACCCTTTTGGGGCTGTATCTTGCATCTCTAAGATGAGGGGTAGATACCAGGATTGCAGAGCAGTGAGAATAGGCAATTAAGGAGATTCGCTAAGGAGATTCACCCCTTCCTTGGAGCACCCAGCACTTGAATATTCTGAGCAGCTTGTTAATCAATTAATCACCTTTAGCAATAACGAGGGCTGCATTCTCTTTTTCTATTAAATGGCATGGATGGACTTATTCCGAGGTGATTTACGCCAGGCAAATTTCTGATTCAGCATGTCCCACAGCATCTGACCTTTCTGTGATTTATAGCCGTTTCTAATGTAAAAACCGTATGGCTTCGATCCAATTGATTTCTTTGAATCCAAAAGAATAAATAAGCAGGCATCAGACCAAGTCTTACAAGAGCAAAGGGTGGTTGTTATAAAATGGATTTCTTACCTAGATATCACTCTGCGCTCTCTCTGTATGCACGTCTTAGGAATGGGGATCAGACTGCGCCAAGTGCAATTTTGGCCCTGGACAGACTTTAATCTTCCCTAATTCTGCATTCACCACTGCACTGTCAGTTTATCTTCCATGAGGGCTTGAGACCAAAAGTAGAGTCTAGGGAGTGTTTCTTGTTTTCTGATACATCCCTGGGGTTTCCTGTTTTCATAGGCCTTCTGGGGATTTTTTTTCTGTTGCTGGTTTTGCTTTTTTGTTGTTGTTGTTTCTGGATAAAGTTACTTTCGCAGATGCATGGCCCAGATCTGTCCTAGGCTACTCTGAGGCTGGCAAAGGAGTAAAACTGGGCTTCAGGATTGAAAGGGGATGTTAAGGCAATTGCACCCATACATTTGAAGGGAGTCCAAACTGTTTGTAGGTAGGGATGTGGATCGATATACCCCTATGTGATGCTTAAGGATGATGGCTTTAAGCTTAACCATTGGAAAAGCCTGTCCAAATAGGGAAAAAAAAAAGTGAATGATAATTAGGAGTGTTTTAAAGAGCATTTTTCCAGATAGCTGCAAAACCATAAATGAAAAAGATGACCACAGCACTAAAACAAAACAAAGAGACAAATATGCCAATAAGTACCAAAAACAACAGTCTCCTTTAGAGAGAAAGTAAAAGCTGTAAAAACTGTTATAGAGATATGGACGAAGGGTAAGTTGATAGCAAGCAATATAAATTAAGAGCTTGAAAAAGATAAGGAAAAATAAAAGATATACAAAGAAGTTTATTGTCTAAGACTGTTAAAGTGAGTAAAAAGGAAAATTTAGAGTACACTAAAACCAAAATGTATCCTAATGCTATTGGTTTGTTACTAGATCGAAATGACAGATTTATTTATAATAATACAGAAATTTCAATAAATGACTGTATTCTCTAACTGGAAGAGAGCCCGGGTACTTAATCCACATTCCATGATAATGAAATACTTTTAATTACACAAGCAGCTAGAAAACATGCTATACATCATCTAGGAAAAAGAGGCATTTTTAAGATAAACAAGTCAGGGCAATCCTGCAAACAGGAGCTCTAAAGAGAGGGCTGAGGCTAATTGTGGATCATTGCTCTTTAGTAAGGAAAGAGTGGAAACGTTCCCAAAGTCTGGAAAGACGCTAGTGCGTCTGCAAGCGGAGCAGCATGGCTCTAGATCTGTCAGCTTCACATCTTAGGCACAACAACAGACCATCTGATACGGGATCCAGAAATTAAAGGATTGTGGGTAACATCATGGTTATAATTGAATAATAGCATACTAATTAAAATAGAGGAATTAATAGCAATCAGCTTATGGAAAACAGATCTTGTCAAGCTAAATTAATACTTTTTATGAGAATATATAACTGGTTGACGGAGCCTAAGCGTTTGTTAATATTTATAGACATCATAAATAAGGCATCTGTCTTGGTCATAGGGATTAAACAAAACTGGCTAACGCAGTTCTTGGGGAAAGAAATGGCACAAGTAGGGGAGGGGATATGGACAAGTAGGGGATGGGATATGTAGGATGGGACAAGTAGGAGAAGGGTAGGGTCTCTGTCGTGATGCATTGGCCCGGCATCACAACGTCCTTTCCAAGAGGGACATGTGTGTGTAGGAGAAGGTTCAAAAAAGACATTGGAAAATGATGCCCGACCCCGGGAGGCTCAAAGGGATGTTTGGTTTAGCTCAAAGGGAGCCATACAAAGTTCTAACACCCAGGGAACATGTAGGGGCGTCCTGTCCACAGCACAGGCATGCAGGAGGGTCCAGGCTTGGTCCCCTGGTGCCAGGAACAGGTTGGGACCCGTGTCCTGCCCATGGGAACAGAGCAGGAGCCCCTGGGACCTTGAGGCTGTCCAACTCCATCCTGGAGCTTCCCTCAGCCCTCTGCCAGCAGCGCTGTCCACGCCCCTCGTGGCTCAGGGAACATCTTGGGTGTCCACATAGGGTGCGTGGCCCTTCCATCCTTCTCCACCTTCCATAAGAATAAGGCTTCTCTTCAGGTTTTTACATTTTAACACTTATTTACCCCTCCCAACACAGCCTGCGTGCTCTTGACTGGGGGCCGAACGGCTGGGGAGGCTCTGGGGATGTGGAGGGAGATGGGGACCGTGTCGGGGCAGCTCCTTCCCCTTCCTCTTCCTCCCCTTCTTCCCCTTTCCCTTCCCTTTCCCTTTCCCTTCTCCCCCTCTCTCCCCT
>NW_020455732.1:3422362-3440393 GCF_003342845.1 Nothoprocta perdicaria
TAGGGGGCTTGGGGGTAAGGGGTGTATAGGGGTTGTGGGGAAAGGAGGGTATAGATATCTATAAGGGTTGTGGGGGGAGGGAAGCGTGTAGGGGGCATGGGGGTGCATAGGGGGGCTATAGGGCATTTGGGGACAGGGCTCTGAGAAGAAGGTGTATGGAGGTGTGTGGGTGCAGGTGTATAAGGGTGTGTGGGGACAGGAGGGCATAGTGGGTATAGGGCGGGCATGGGGAAGGGGGGCATAAGGGGTCTATAGGGCATGTGGGGACAGGGTTGCATGGAGGGGATGTATAGACGGTGTCTGGAAGTGGGGGGCATCTATAGGGTGTGTAGGGGCAGGGCTGTGAGAAGGGAATGTATAGGGTGTGCGTGGGAGCAGGGGGGTCTATAGGATGTGTGGGGCCATAGGGACAGGGCAGGCCAGGTGGGGGGGAGCGACGGACATCGCGTGAGGCAGCCGAGCCCAGAGAGGCAGCTATAAATACACATGTATATAAATATATATATATATATATGTGTATAGGGGGGATGACAGCGAGGAGGGGGAGGCAGGCGACGCCGCGGGGTGGGCTGGGGCCGCGAATCCCCTCGTTGTGGCGGCCGCCTTGGCTCACGGTGCCGCTCTGCTCTTCCCCCTCTTCCCTCCCTGCGCTCCGCCACCCCCTTCCTCCCTTCCAACACAGATCCTCCGCCTCCTCCTCCTCCTCGCCGCTCGGCGCCTGGTCCTGGCGCGGCTGCCGAACGGTCCCGCTCGACTCCTTCCGAACTAAATGCCTCTGTGACAGACTCGCCACCTTCGCCATCTTAGCCCAGCTCAGCCCAGACATGGTAAGTCCTGCCAATAACATGCAAAAAAAATATATATATATATATATGCATATATGTAAAAGCCAAGAAAGGAGCTATTGGGATTTTTGGAAAGAAGAAACCCAAATAGAGCTGCTTTTTGGAAAATATTTTTATTTCGCGTGACATTCGGGTGAGGGGCCAGCGGTGGGCACGGCTGCGGGTCCCCGCGTGTGGCGGCCTCCGCGCACCGCGGCAGTGACCTAAAAAAAAAAAAGGAAAAACAGACAAAAAAACCATCCGGGCATGGAAAACCCCCTGCTGCATTGAAATGTCACCGGCACCGTGAAAGCTGGATGCCTTCCCGCTTCCTCCGGACCCCCCGCTGCGCCTTTTCTTTTCTCCGTGCCCCTCGCTGCCGCCCTTTTCCTCTTTTCCACCCCCATTTTCCACCCCCTGTCCTCGCTTGAGGTGGGACCGTGGGATGCGCTGGGGTTGCTGCTGCATCCGTGCTGCCCGTCGGCTCGGTGCACACCCCCCTTGCTCCTTCCCTGCGCTGTGCGTTTGAATACGAACGCCGCTAAAAGAGCGATGATGATGGTGATGATGATGATGGGGGGGGCTGACTGGCACATCCAGGCGCTTTAGCCGCTTTCGGGTCCCCACGGCCGAATTGCTGCACGTGTCTCTTGTTGGTGAACGTCTCCCCCGGGCCGCGCTCCTGCAGCTGGGGCTTTTCCAAGCCTCTCTGGTGGCTCCAGGACTTGGGAAGAAGCGCCCCGTGCACTAGTAGGGTAGGGAAGAGTCAGAGGGACGCCCCTGAAGTTTCTGCAGCTTTGTGCAAAAGGGAAAAAAAAAGGAAAAAAAAAAAAAAAAGAAAAAAGGAGGAAGTTGGTGCTGTTGCTCGGACAGAGCTGCTGGAAAAGTGAAGGATTCCTAGAAATTACCGGCGCCGCGGAGCTGCTACACCCTGACTCAGAGTGCAGAGTGGGTGCCAGGGCACCAAAGTTGGTGCCAGGGCAGTTCGAGGGGGCTCATCACTTCCTTCTTTTTGTTTTATTTTTTTTTTTTTTTCTTTTTTTTGTTAAGTAGTTTATCCCTTTTCTGGACAGTTCCCACATTTGTATCACAAAGGCCCCCCTACCTCTGTTGCGCTCCGTGTGATGCTCTTCCATCTGCTTGGGCACTGGGAGCTATGGGGCCCATCCAGTTATTTACTAATTATGCCTTGCTTGTTAAACTCTGGCTTAATTCAGCAAAAGGGGAGGGGAAAGGAAGAAAGGAGGGTGGTGGCGGTAAAAGAAGCGGGGGGGAATCACATTTTACAAGATGAAGGTTCAGTTTATTATTAGAAACACTAATGTATTTGGTCCACTAGTTACCATGGAAACAACATCTGCACTGAAGTGGTTTTAAAGATACAGTGTTGGTTGTGTTTGCCTAGGCCCTGTTCAGGCCCAGCCATGAAAACCACTTTGAAACAGGCTCTGGAGCCTGTTCTCTTCCCTGAGCAGCTCTCTGGGTCCTCTCGAAGGAGGCACCAGGTTTCTAATCTTGCCAGACATGCGGTGAGTGAAGGGAGCTTGAGAGCAGGACAAGGAGCAGGTGCCCCCTTGGAAGGGGCTCAGGAGGAGAGGGTCAGGTTGGTGGGGATGTCCCTGCCCTGCTGTTTCTTTTGGCTCTGGAAGTTGTGATGACCATTTTTTGGTAAATTCTGAATTCAGTAGAAATACTGACAAGTGAGAGCCTGAAATAAGCTATCCTGGGTGTACAGGTGAGCTGTTGGTGAAGGTCCACTGCTGATTTTCTTCTGCAGGTGGACAGAGGGCCAGGTGCTGTGGGAAGAGAGAAGGGAGCCTTTGACTTGATTAAAGCAGAAGTTCCTGCAAACGAGGCCTAAATCTTTATGCTCTATTCTTGCTGTTATTTAACTAAGCAGCTAAAAACAGAAAAAGATTAATTTCACATGAGCACATAGGTGTTTAAACTCTTATCTGGGTGAAACTGTGTTATCGGAAGCCTTTTATGATCAGTGCAAGTATTTTCACATTTGCGGGTGAACTTGGCTGCAGGAGGATGCAGCTTATATTCCCCAGGCATGTTTTATTATATCTGCAACTAACCTCTCAGCTGGTCCTTTGGGCTTAGGTCTAAAATTATTTCCTCCCTACTTCTTCCTGGCTCTGCTGATTGCTGTTCAGGTCGCGATTTCAGAACTCATTTTTTATTTTTTCTCAGGCCAGAGATAAGAGCATAAGACCAAGGTCCCCTGTCCAAGGTGGGTGGAAATTTGGGGCCTGGGGCTACTTCATGAGTTTGCTGCTAAGTAAAACTGAGGGTTTGTGGTGCTGAGGAGCATTTCTCACGGAGGTCCAGGCTCGGTTTCCTAACTGAGTGTCACTGGGAGGAAGCCCATGCCGCCTGCCTTCCCCCGAGTGGCTCCTCATCAGTGTTGGTGTCTGTGGTGGTGACATTTATAGTGCAGTTTTTCATGTGCCTTTGGAGCTCTCGGGACAGGAAGCTCTGTCTGCTTGTGTCATTAATGTTATTTATTGCTAGAAATCTCTCTTCTGGAGTCTTTGGCCCTGGCAGTTTGAAATATTTGTAACCTGAGTATAGGCATAGCTTCTTTGCAGCGAAATGGTCCTGAAAAGGCTTGTGAGACTTGTGGGTCATTGCTACCCAGCTGACTGATTCGTACTTGCCAAGGGCTTTACATCTGTGCACGGGACAGTTTCCCAGGCAAGACGCTGATGTTGCTCCTGTGGAAGCAAAGGGATCAGTTTTCCATTTGTTTTTGGAGGAAGCAGAAGCTGCCACTCATGGAAGTGGTGCGTTTGGAAAACAGGTGTTCCCAAAGCTGTGATGGAGCTATCCAGATCCAGCGCAAAATGCAGACTTTGGGCTTGGCCCTGCTCTTTCTCTGTATCTGAATTCCTTTATATTCCTTCCTGCTTCAGCAGGAGTGATACTTGACTACCATTAAAGACCAAATACCCTTTAATGAAAGAGGACAGATAAGATTTTGGAGGCCAGGGGATCTCTTTGCATTCTGTCTTTATACTATACCTAACATCGTAGGATGACAGTACTGACATGCTGTATATTACACCTGTGTAACAGTAGTACTAATGCTAAAGGGATGGGAGAGAATAACGACAAAAGTAATTTGCACGGCTGTGCACATGTACTCCTAACTTTCCAAACTGTGCTTAGTCTGATTAAGTTGTCTTGTGACAGAATTTTTAATTTGATAAGTGATGTCAATTTGTCAATTTGTCAATTTGATAGTGATGGTTAGGAAAGAGAAATGGAGCATTAGGATTTGCGGGGGGGGGGGGGTGTCTCACTATTTGGTTGTGTTATTTGAGCTTGGCTTTTGTCCCTCCTCCCTGCGAGCTCATGATTGGCCTCTGTGAAGTCTACTAAACTTTAAAGCTTAAATTGTACTGTACTGAGGACCGTAGTAAGACTGCACACTCAGAGACTTCCTTTCTAGCCTAATTCACAGAGGAAAAACTGATCAGATGAGGGAGTCTGAGCTCTGCTCTTTGTACTAGGAAAGGATGAAAGGTCTTGCTGGCAAAAACTTGCGTAGTTGTTGAGTTTGCTTTGCCCATACTGAATTTTTGGAATATCTTCTCTCCAGGATTGCATTTAGCAACATGCAGATGATTTGCTGGAAGGACTTCGCAGCACCTGTGTATTTTTATGGGCTATATTGTTTGTAAGTAGTAGCCCCAACTACAGAATTAGGCTGACAACATAGATGAGTGTAAGGAGTGAGCTGCCCATAACCTAGTATATCCCAAGTAGCTGCAACTGCCTTTGTTGCAACTTTGTCTTTGTTCATCGTTAGTTCCATGTTTGCGTGAGTACAAGTATTGATATGCTTCCTACCTAAAGGGACAACATGTTCTGAGCTCCTTTCTCAACTCACAACATTTACTTTTCCTCCTGAAAACATCCAAACATTGTCTGTGCAGCAGAGAAGAAAAAATCCTCTTTACCCTGGGGAAATAACAAAGCACGAATTGTAGACTTTCAGTTTACATCTTGACTAGTTTGGAAAGGTTGCTCTAAATAGGCTGTGGGATGGAGATCGACATGCAGGTTTGACGTGATGTTGCTATATCTTGGAAATCTTCCTTGTGAAAAGATTTCCCTGTGTTATGGGAGTTCTGTGTGCTTCAGGAAAAGCACACAGATGCAAGATGGGCTATTTTAAGGTCCTAGAAGCCGTTTGTAGTGCCTCGCTCACAGATTGAGTGGATCCAAGTTTTCCAGCAGAATGCTGGAAAATGTTGATCTTACTGAATCAAAATGTTTTGTAAAAATTTAGCAGTTCTGACAATATTTCTGACGGCGAGTGATAGCAGTGATTCACTCAGATAAGACTGAAGCACTTCATTTGGAGATTAGCATTTAGCTTCTATATTCTGTCATCATTTATTACCTAAGTTTTGGAGTATGGGTGAAAATGAAGCATTTTGCATACACTGACAACAGTCTCTTCTTAGGTTTACAGTAGTTTGGAGGCTTCAATAATAGAAATTCAGTGTCTCCTGAAAATGCAACTCTTAGACTTGAAGTTGGACTTTTTCCGATGAAGGGAAGTTCTTAGCTTTTACTGGCTTTCTTACTTCAGGCCTCAAAGCCCTGCCAATTTCCAAAGAGGCTGTAATGAACAGTTTATTAGACCAGTGCATCTGGGTGCATTGGCTAAACCACAGGGCTGAGAGCTGTTCCTGTGCCTGCAAATTAAACTCTCTTTGACCTTGGGCTAATCACTTCATTGCTTTCCCCTTCCGTTTCCCCAGCTGCAGCACCCTTCCAGGTGACATCCCAGGCTGTGCTCATCTGTGTTTGTACGTTGCCCTGGCTCTGAAGAGTTCTACAGGCAGGCCCAAGTGCTGTCATCTTCCTAAAAGAGCATTAGGCACCTCCGCTTGTTCACTTAGTAAGAGCAATGCCATAGCGAACATTGCTGAGCTGCAAACATTTGGGATTTTGCGTTGCAGATTGTGTGCAAACCTCTTGTGTTTGTGTATCTGGCACCTCTTCCTGCAATCACCCAGCTCTGTCAGGGATGCTGCGGCGTGCAGAGTGTCTCTCGGGGAAGTTGTTGTGGGAAGCTCCTAAAATTTTCTGAGCATTCATATTGCTACTGCTGGACCCCCTCTACTATGGACAGACCAAAATGGGAATGATAAAAGGAGTATCCAGCTAGACTTCTTTTTTCACGAGAGCTCTGTGCTGTGTCTCAGGAGGGTTACGGTGTGAGTACTGCCTGAGATTCCTCCATAGCAGGAGCAGCTGCTGTGAATGCTCAGGGTTGCCTTTCCCGTGAGTCTATGGCAGCCCTTACGAACAGGCTGTGATGCTGCAAATCACACGCTACCTGCTGGTCTTTCCCTTGCTTGGTAGGGTTACTCCTTTTGCAAAACCTTGTATAGTCTCCATGTGTCTTGATAAGCACTGTTGGCATGGGGTGGATAGAGAAAGAACCCAGCTGAGCAGATAATTTCCCCTTCCTGCTCTCAACCAAGAGAGGGTCCCGGATCTTGTTGGATGGCCAAATTAGCCAACCCCCCAGTCCATTTTCTTCTCCAGAGGATTGTATTGCTTTTCAGGTTTGTGCTTTTAACGGAGGGGCCGAGTTGTGATCTTACAGTGTCACTTCACTGGAAATCACCTGCTCTGTTAAATGCTGCTTTGTCGTTGCTGTTGTGAAGTCTGTCAGCGTGTATTGCCTTGGTACTTGCTAATTCAAAGTGATCTGAGCACTTGATTGAGAGAAGCACAGGTTTGCTTTATGTTGTTGATTTTTGCTGGAATGTGCTCACTGACTGCTCCGATAGTTTCTTCCATTTTTTTTCCTTCTGTTTGCTTTTCAAATCCACATGGAAATTAAAGGCAAAGTAGGGGATAAACTTCTAATGGTTTTGGCTTTCAGACCAGGTTTGAGAGGTGTTTAGGAGCAGTGAGCTGGTGCTTGTGCTGAGTGAGTCTGGGCTTATCCTGATCCGAATTTCAAGAGAACCTGCAGTCAGTTTACAGGTGATCTGTATTGATTTTACAGAAGAAAAGGGATACTAAGAGGCCTGGCAGTACAAGAGGGGAACAGTGTTGGGTTTGTTATTAAAGTGAGAGACGTGAACTAAGATTGGCATTTGCTGTGCACCATGCACAGTTAACTAAGAGAGAATCCCATTAGCAAAGCAGCTGATTGGCGTGCAAGCAAATGTAGGTAAGGAATCCAAGACGGGAGTGATAGGAAACCCCTTTCAGTGCTCTGCTTCCAGGAGAGACAAGAGTTGAATACATCAAAGGAAGACAGGTAGCGCACGAGGTAATAATAGAAGGATTTAGCTCAGCATAATAAGCAGTCAGCGCAGCGTCCCACTTGCTCAGCAGCTGCCTGCAGATGCAGCTCCCTGCCGATCCAGCGCGTGTCTTGGTAGGTATTCACAGCTGAGAACTTTCTCTGCTGAGTTTCCACTTAATGTTGTGGATTCGTTCAGGTCTTTTACTCAAAATGAAGCTTCAGAAGGGATTGCCACACACGGTGGGTCTGCAGCTCATCCCTGCGAGCCAAAACCAGGGAGTTATGCACAGCACTGGCAGTGACTCTTCTGCAGGCAAATGCTGCATCATTCTGTATCTCTTTATCTGAAGGGAACGTGGGAGAGGAGCATGATCAAGTGCTGGGAGCTTAAAAACATTGTGGGATTCACTGCTTCAGTGTGAGTAATGTTGAGTCAAATCCACCCTTCAGTGCAAGGGCAAAACCAGCACTCGCATTAACCAATGGACCCCAGGAGGAATGCAAGGGCTGAGGTTAGTCTTTGGTCTTCATCCTACTCAGAGACTCACTCTGTGCAGCTGAGAAACTGTACGTCCAGCGGCTCCTAAGGGTTTTGATGCTTATTTTCAGTTTGCAGTGTGTAATGCCTTGCTACCGTGATGGCAGCTTAGCCAGCGTGACAGCTGCCCTGTTACCCAGTCCTGGCATTCTGCTCTGTTAAAGGAGATGTGGATTTAAGACAGGGCACCAGAGTCTTCGCTATTCTCCTTTCCAGTTTCTTAAGTGCTTGGAAAATAGCTGACAGATCCAAATTGAATATGTGGATTTGAGCACCCGGGGCCAAAAATGTGGGAGAAGGGAGTGAGCAGTGCTTCCCCAAGAGACTCCTCCCTGTGGTAAAGCAGGTTGGTTGGCACAACATCAGCACAGACTTATGTATGAAAATATGTGTGTTTTTATGTGCATGGAAAAGAGGTTTACGTTGTGCCATTTGGCATGATATGTTCACACTAATCAAGAGGTGAGCTCTGCAAGAGGGTTCGAGCTGTTCCTCAAAGAGAAGAGACCGAGGGGAAGGAAGATATTAGTCTTCCAATGGGTGCAAAGTAGTTGAGGAAATAAAGGGAGCAATCTGCTTGCTATGTCTGATGGGGATAGGGCTTGAATTGCAGCAAGAGAGATTTAATTTAGACACAAGGGAAAACGTTCCAGCTGCAGGGATAGTAAAGCACTGAGAGCCTCCATCAGTGGAGGCTTTGTAGAGTAGACTGGGAATGGTTTATATAACTTTGAGGCAGGCAAAAGGGCGAGATGAGCTCTTCATATCTCTTCCCACTCTCTTGTCTGTAATTCTGCATTAAAGAACACCTTTACATACACTTCTTGCTATATTATGGAGATCAGTATGGCACAAGTTTGGCATAAACTGCCCACTGAGGAGTAGAACAAGATGAAGGCTGAAAGGGGAGCCTTTATGGATTAGAAATCCATAAAAATCTGCCCTTGTCAAGATTTTTATTTTTTATTTATTTTTTGTAGGCATTGCAACAAGCAGGATTTTAAAGAGGAGGTTTAAAGAAAGAACATGAGATAGCTTTCTAGATGTTTTGGGGGAACTTCTCCCAAAGCAGAGGACAGCGTGGGAGACATCACAAAGGTGCTTATTTGAAAATGGTAACAAGTGGGTGATGGAGGCTGGTTTCATGGCCTCATCAAGGGTGGGAGTTAACGTGTCAGAGCTAAGTGAGATTATTTGCCTTTACAAAATACTTCAGGGTATAACCAAGCTTTATTTGAAACCCTAGAGAACAAGGAGACAGTTGATCTGTTGAGTGCATTGTCTGGCTTTTTAGTATTATCTTACTCTCCTCTTTCTCTATTGTCTTTAAGCCTAGAAAATTACCTTTTTTTGGTAGGTAATTTTTTATTACTTCACTGAGTCCTCTTCATAGAATCATAGAATTCTTGTGCCCTGCCTAAAGGCTTAGGTTGCCTTTGAATTGCCATGCAATGAGACATGGAAATTAAGTCACTGTTTTATTTTTTTAGCAACAAACATCTACTCATTTAAAACTAAATTGAATTAGTTTCTGAAAGACTTGTGATCTTATTGCTTTTGATATCTGTGAAAGACTTGTGTTCTTAATGCTTTTGCTATCTATCAATAGGCGAGTAGACAAATTTACAGGCAAGATTTTGGCATTTTAATGCCAAATCTAATGATATTTTAAAGAAAAAACAGGCAATGTGTATGGAAAATAAACATTAGGTTTGTAATTAGGAGTATCTGAGGCCCAAATTTCCTTGTAAAAGTTTGGGCTGCCTAAGGAGGAAATTGTTCATACTAGTGTTCAGTCAAAACTAATTCTGCGTGTAAAGTTCACTGCTTGCAAGCTCGCCCTACTACCCAGAAGGATATATGACATATATTCAGTAAAACTATAGAAGCAAAATGATGCTGCTTATCTTCTGTAAGCAGGGAAATGCTTTCATTTTTTTCATGACAAATTGTTCTTTTTCCTCCTTTAAATATGACAGTCATGTCAATCATTCCCCAGATGGGGCCTATCGTACTGCTGGGGCCAATTTTAATCTTGTTTATGTCAATGTGGTGCTCTTGTAAAGCTGGGGACTGTTTCAGTTTTACTTCTCAGCCTCTCGACTGTGAATAGGATGAGCATCAGGGCCAGAATCTTATTCCCTTAATGCCATTTAGAGATCAGTGTCCCCTATAGAGAAAAATGAGGCTCTCCAGTAATCAACTGCGCCTGTACAATTTTGTGTGCTTTGCTGGGTGGGCAGAAACGTGCCCGATCACATGGGCACTTGAGATTGCAGCTAGAATAAAGCTGTCATTATCATCATAACAGCATACAGCATCTGTGAGACACCCACTGATCAGATCGGCTGCGAAATGGCTGAAATCCCACTTTTTCAAAGGTGTCCTCTAGCCAGTGAGGCCCTGAAAGGCTTGGAGGATGGATAATGAGCTGGAGATGAGGTTTTTGGCTCAAATGTAGCCATGACCTGGGCAGAGGTCTTCAGTGTTTGAACTGTGGAAGAGATGAAGCTCCTCTTGGGTTTAAGAGGAGGTAAATCTTAGCTATATGCAGTAATTAAAGGCATGAACTAAGATTCTTAAAACTATGTTTTAAGAGCCATTTTAGACCATCTGCATGGTCTCGGATGTCCTCCCACTTCTCGGTGTGGTCTCTCTTTGGGCAGGAGGGAAAAATACAGGCAAAAGGAGCATTGTCCATGTTGTAGGACAGCCATCAGTCTGGCATTGCTCATCAACGCAACACTTAGAGTAAAACAAACAGCGAGCTGTTTCGGAAGAGTTTGGTGAAATGCTGTCACCTGGCATGAAACCAAGGCACTGCTTAAATCAGGATAAACACAGTCTGGACTCCCCCTGCCTTGTTTTCCATTCCTAGTCTACCATGGTCTTATTTTATTTAACTTTGTAGAAGTCTGACCACATTTTGCTTCTAAGTTCAGAGTGCTGCTACTGTAAAGTAGGTAAAGCTGAGTGCACACATTGTGAAACCAGGACAAGATGGTTAATGCAAGCTCTGGCATGCCAGTTAATTACCTACTTTGACTTGATCATCTTTTGTGTTGTAGAGGGAAGGGACAGTCCCAAGTACTGAGGAGAGGGAAAGGAAGCTTATTTTTTTTTAATGTAGTTAAACTCGGAGCATATGTCCAAGGACCACTTTTGGTCTCAGACATCTCTAAAGAAAAGAGTGCATGGTCATAAAGTGATAGGATATTTTGGTTATTATCAGCTCTTGGAAAGTGGTTCTATTTTTCTCTGTAAAATATGCCTTAAAGGAAAAGTTTGGAATGAAAAGACTTACAGTATACATAAAAAGCAATAGTAAAAGGAATATGTATAAGAATATAAGAAATAGGCACTCTAGCTTGCCAGCTAACAAACAGTTAAGCCAAAACCTCTCTGCTCACTCTTCTCCATACCTCCATGTTTTCATACTGCACAACAGAGACTGTGATACTAGAGCTTGATTGTCCTGGTGTAACCCTAAGGATCCCCTAAGGTATTTACAAATATCAAGTGATCTAAGCTGAATTAAGCTGGGGAAGAGAAAGTGGTATTATTCTATTCCGTTTCCAGGGGTTCAAAGTAGGCCCCCGAGAAGTTAACGCCAGTATTTTTAATTTAAAGTAGATGGCTTGAGCAAGCTTTGCAAACATTGGGCCGGGCAGAGTGCCATGGGAAAAGGGAGGAGTGTTTAATACATGTATGTTTAACCTAATGACAGTGAGTTATTTATCAGAAATGTTTGGGAATAGCTGAGTTGGAAAAGAATGATCCTAAGAATTCATATGGGTCCAATTTGGTTTTCCTTGATGTCAGGACTACAAGTGGGGACCCTAAGAGCACAGCCCAGCAGTTCAGAGACAAGCACGGAGCTGATGGCCGTGGTGAGGACTGGCAGGTAGAGAAGGCACACTCCGTTCCTCCTTTCAACTCCTGTGATTCTCAGCTAGACTGAAGGAAATCCTCCTGACGATTCCTATTAACGAATATCTCCATGACCACTCCTCAGCCCTGGGAGCGTTATCAAAGCTGTTTACTGAACACAAATTGCCATGTTTTGTCTTGAGAGCGGACCCAATGTGCAGTGAAGAGCTAGCAGTTGTTAATAAACAGTGGCACATTAAGATGTCTCTCTGGGTGATTTCTGTAATTATGTGGAATTGCCTGTTCAAGTGGTCAAATTACATAAAAGGGACCCTCAGCTCCACGAGAACATTTCCAATAACGAATGACTATTAGCTGTGACATGAGGAGCCTATAGTTACGGTACAAAGGAAACACAGGAAGGTACTAATCCCTCAAACCTGTTTTGAGATGAGATGGGTTGAGCTGAGGAGAATGTCCTTTGCCGCAGGAAGAGGTTGCAAAGAGTTTATTTATTAAAGAAACCACTAAGGAATTTTCATCCAAAGATTTCCCTGCTTTTCCTCTCCCCTCTTTCCTTTTAGGATTGGTGTTGATGCGTACCTATGGATTCTCTCCTCTGTTAGCAGAGGTTTAAATGTCTGTGGAGCTTAAAGAGACCGATGGTAGTTTGGGAGAGCAAAGAATGCTTCTTCCAGGAGTGAAAAGTGAGCTTTCCCTTTAGAAGCTCCATCTGTACTGAGAATTTCACCGCAGGCTTTAGCAACTGGCATGCCCCAGTGTGACAGGATGGCTGGATGTCAGTCCTAATTTCTTTGAACACTGAATGATGTTCCGAAGAGTGACGGGGGAAAAACAGCGCTTGCTTATTCAACAGATCCACTCAGCGTGTGCTCGCCTTGCATCTGCTCGTTCTGCTGCCATGTCCAAGGCTTTGCTCCTGCTAGCTCTGCTGAGCCCTCAGAGGTGGACACGCACATCCGCAGCGATATTGATGGCTAAGGGGAGAATAAAGAGCTTATTCTCACTCAGATTAAGGTTTCTTAGTGTTGTTCAGGCAATACCAAAGGCCTCCTAAGATACTGTATAAGATCCTAAAAGGAAAACCTGGATTGTTTGATGTTTAGGGCAGCTGCTGGCCCTTTGGTTCAGTGGTTGAGTAGGGTAGAGCACCATGGCTAGTGTTTTTATAAATATATATATACATATATTTGTGTTGTGATGGCAGTTTTTCAGAAATAGAGCCTGAGAGCAAGAACAAATTAAGGCTCAGATACAAAAGGAATCAATTAGAAGACAGCCTAAAACAGTTACTGTCCCACAGCTGAGCTTCTTCAACTGGCCATGGGCAACTTGTAGGCTCTGGTATGGCAGATGACAATTAAAGCAGAGCAAATTAAAGTTTCTTCCCTTTTGCCTTGCAGCTGGTGGGAGCTGGAAGCGGGTGTACGAACAATGCTCAGCTCATCGACTCAGCTGGAAAAAAGCCCTATAAATGCATTGCATTGAAAGCTTGGGATTAGATTTACACCTGCTTTTTGTTGCCTTTACACTGCCAGGATATTTCAAAAGGCCATAGCCTGAATGAGAAATCCAGAATCTAAGCAATTGGGGATAAAACATGGTCAGGAGATTCATGGCAGATGAGCACAACCACTTTATAGTCATTCAGCACTTCTGGGTCATTTTCTTATAAAATAGATATATACTCCTTTGTTCACAAAGTGTTTACTTTTTTAAGTACTGATGTAAACATTATTTTCCAGCAATTTTAACAACTTTTTTCTGGCTTTCTGCTTTGAAAAGGGTTGTCCAGCCAGCAACAAAATCAGTACAATGTGGCTTAAGAAACTGTTCAAGGACTGTGAATAGCCTTTAGTCCAATGGCACAACAAAACCAAATGTTTCTGAGCAGTTTTTGAATTAAAATATATCACCTGATCTGAGCCTTTTTTTCAGAATAGTAGAATGAGTCTCTCTGATTTCAACCCCAAATTCCAAACCTCTGTATCTGTATTTGATTTTGAAGCAAAATAAATAGTCTTTTTTTTTTTTTCCAGTGGCTTTATTAGTAGGATGTCCCTGCAAAGAGTTTACTCAGCTTTTCTCAGTATTGAGGATAGAAAAAGCAGAAAGAACAGCGTGATTGTAAGGTCTCAGGCAAACTGTGTGGCATTAAGAAATACCATTTTTTTGACTTTGTTCTAATTGGAGCCTGTTTGACCCTGGAGCCAGAGCAGGGTAATGGAACAAGCATGACTCAGATAAAGTCAATTTTCACAGTGTTGTACAGAAACTAAGAGGTGGAAAGAGTGAAGTACAGAGCATGTTAAGGGGGAAGAGCTGGAGGGACATTAGGAGCAAGAATCAAAAGACAGAGTATGTCCTGAATAGTGGCCAGGGAAAGGAAGATAAAAGATAAAATGGATAAATGAAGAAAGGGGAAATAGAAGCCGAGAATAAGATGAAAGCAAAGGGAAATAAAAAATAGGAGTGTCCTTCTGCCCTGCTAGGCGGAGAGATGAGGTGGTAGGACAGCAGGCAGCCCCAGGCAGTGGCACTTGTTATTTCCATGCCAGCTGATGTCATTGATTGCTTCCCTCCTCCCTTGTCATGCTCCATGGCAGAATTGCAGGCCTTCTGACTCAGAAAGGCCTCTTCTGCTCTTGCCTTGCCCAGGCAGAGGTCTCCCAGTGTCACAGGGACATAGCTGCATTTCAGGATGCTTCCAGATGGCACCTATCAGCAGCCCCTGGGAGGTGGGTAGAGTCTGGGCCGTTTGGAACCATCTCCACCAAGACAGACATCCTTTTCCACGCCTGTACTTTGGCAGTAGCCAATTTGCTCCTCAGTCGTGGTGCTAGGAAACACACATAGGACTGCTGTCTCTTGCATCTTGATAGAGTGCCTTGCTGTCATTGTGCTAATATTATTTCTTTTTAAACCAATCTTTCTCATTTCCCCCTTTCCAAGGAAATTTTTTCTTACAAAGTGCAAATCCTGCAACGTCTGACCACCTTCTGTCAGGGGATGTAGTTAGTCAGAAGAAATAAAATGAATGATGCTTCTTTTGCCAAAGGGAGAAACGTGGAAGAGGTATATGGGAAGAACGAAGGACAAATAAACTTCATAGCAAAGAAAGCAAACAGAATTCCAACATTTGTGGGCCTAATCCTTTAGGACATCCTACTCCCAGAGAAACGAACTCATATTCTTATTGCAACCAGTGTTTTTTTTAATATTTACCCACCGTGTTGATGCTGACAGAAACCCCACCAGGACTGGACCAGCTCTTCCTTTTCTGTAGGGAGAGGGTGGTGAGCTTCATTGCATTTTCTCAGATACTGGTCACTGTTTTTGCAAAAGTTTGGCTTAAGGATGAAGGAGAGAGGTGCAAGTTAGAGTTTTATTGTTTACTTTTTTTTTTTTTTTTTTTTTTCTGAGAAAGGGGCTGCAATTAGGTATGAGCCACTACCTACCGATCTGGATTGCCAGTTGTGGGACTGGCATTTTGCTTATGGCTTGGCTGGCCAGCAGCTGACCCAGGAACAGTCCAGTGCACCCAACCTCTGGCTTAACTGATGGGGGATTTATGAGAGAGCTATGCCTAGTGTAGGAAAGGGAAGAGATAAGACAGTGAAAGAATTTGAGGTAGTATTGGAGAAGGGAGGGAGGTTGGAGAATGTATGGAGAGGAGGGGAGCTTGTGTTACTGTGTTGAGAATATAAGGAAGCAGCTGACTTATCTACTGAAATCCAAATTCTCTTTCTTCAGTTGCTCTCAGATGGTTTAGAACTGAGTTATATATTTATTTTTGTGCTTTAATAGAGCTCCTCCCCCACTTTTATCCAGTTACCCATGAAGAGTCATGATGAAACGAGACCTACTTAAATCAAATGTCACAATTGATGCTCATCGCAGGCCACCATTTGTCTGTGTGTGATGTGAACTTGTATAGCCCAAGGCAAGGAGCAGTGAGAGAAAAAAAGGGCTGAAGTGAGTTGGGAGTGAACAAGCAGGAAGCAACCCATGTCTGGGGAGCTTGTGCTTCCCAATGCCTTTATCATAAACCTACTTTTCTAAAGTGGGAGTTGTGTTCTGTAGCGGGGAATTAAGCATGGGGTAAAAGGGAGAAATCAGGCTTAGTGCAGGAGACTGCATCCATTTCTGTCATTTCTGAAACTAGTGTCTGACTAAACTGGACACTTCTGTTCCCAGAAGAAGATCTCATCCTGTTTCATTTTGTTAGCGGAAGAATCCAACTTTTCAATGCTCAGAGCATCTGGAATGCATCCAGCTTCACTTTTTTTTGATGGAAGATTTACTGAAATGTTGATATTTTCTTTGATTTTTTTTTTCTTTGTGTTTACCTCGTTCCTGAAAAACTTCTTCTGATCTTCGACAAATATTTGGTGGAAGTAAATGTTATGGGCGGAAATAAACACTTGAGTTGATCTTAAAATTTCAGTGATCCAAGTCTCCAGAGAAGTGGAGAGTAAGAGCTAGTGTGCAAGCTGAAGCATTCCAGGACATTTCAGGAAGCTGTAGGTGGGGGTAGATATGGGTCCTTGCTGGATTGGTGAGGCTCAGTGCTATTCTTCTATTAAGATACTGCCTGAAATTGAGCCTCATATCTTCAGCAACCTGAATTAGGTTGCAACCCAACCGCTTGGTATGTATCTGTGGTGGGGGGAGGTCAGCTATTTTACAAAGCCACACCACACCAAAATACTTCTTGGCTTCCAGCTTGTGGCTGATTTTTATCTGGTTGGCTCAGAGTAAAGGACGCTGAATCTACCTATACTCCTCTGGGTATATAACCTCAGTTGGACATTCATCATTTTGAATGTACCACTACATTTCTTCTAAAATCCTTTAAACTCCTGGGCCAACCTTCCCAGTTGCTCTTGTGGGGTTCACTGCAGAAATACTGTGAAAGTTCTTCATTAATTTTACCAGTGAGATTCAAAATGTAGGAAATACCCTTGGTCAAAATGCACAAGTGAGGAAGATTCTACCAAGACTTTTCAAACTTTAGGGACTGTTCAGCTCAAATTCCATGGTATCAAGATTCATTCATGGTGGGCTCTATGGAGCAAATCTGTACTGATGGTTGGCCTTGATCATTGAATACTTTGCAATGGACACATGCTTGCTTTACCCGTACATCAAGCTGGCCAGATGCCATATAAGCATAGTGCTAAGCTTTACCTAATATATTTTGCTTCACAGAAGGTTTAGTAGCCTGCAACAGGACTGAAGCAGTCTTGGATTCATGGCTTCTGTTGATTGGAGGTTCAGGCTGAGCCACCTCATCTCTGCCAACAAATTGGTGTGGACAAGTCCTTAGAGGATTGCCTGTCCCACTCCCAAATTCATGCATAATTGCATTTTTTTCCCTCTTTGCCAAGCCTTTGCTATGTCAGAAGCTGTCTGATCTCCACAGCTCTAGCAATAGGTGTTGATACTGTGCCAATCTTAATAACAACCTTGACTGTACTCCCACACCTCTGCATGCTGCATAATCACTCTAAATAGAAGGTTCTCTTGTATATTCTGCACTGTGGGTCTCTGCTTCTCGGTGTTCAAGCCAGCCGATATCATTGATGTGGACAGAGGAACATGCTGGATAAAAAGCCTGAAGCAGAGAAAAACGATTGGGCCCCAGATACTCACTCTAAACTAGTAGTAGGGGGAGTTTAGCCCTCAGATGAAGAGACCTAGATTTGGAGGAGAGCGGTTGTTCTTGACATGGCAAAAGCTGATGACCAGCAAATTCTTTGTTTTCAGACAGCAAAAGAGAACTGCTCCACAGCTACCTTTCCTCCCAGGGCCCTGCATCTGAATAAATGCCCCATGCAGTAGTGAAAGAGTGATAAAGTGATAGAGTGAAAGAGTGGTGAAGTGATGGATGGTATGACTGAATGCTGGGTTCCCAAGGAGGATGTTTATATATTTTTTTTCTTTGCTTGCTTCATCTCCTCCCTTGCCAGATGGATGTTTGCAGTCAGTGGAAGATTTTCACCTTCTTTTCATCCTCCAAGCTTCAGCGACAGCCATTCCCAGAAGAGCTCATTTGTAATTGTCCTAGTGTGGGCACTGCCTTCTGCTGATGCCTCATTAATTATCTCAGAAGTTCCACACTGGATATGAAGGACCTGATCTTCCTCATGCAACTTTTTGCACCTACCTTGCCATGAATATCACAGTTTTTACCTTAATGTTACCTTAACCCTGATGTGTAAAAAAGCAGAATCAGGACCAAAGAAAGGCTGGATCAACCAGAGATATAATCTGGTCTCATGTTTTCTTTATTTGTATGTTCACTGTGATGTGAAGGTCAGGTGATTTGACGCACAATTAGGAGGAAAGTCATTGCCCTGAAATTGAGCTGGTAGCATTTGTTAATTTTTCCTTCCTTCCTTCCTTCCTTCCTTCCTTCCTTCCTTCCTTCCTTCCTTCCTTCCTTCCTTCCTTCCTTCCTTCCTTCCTTCCTTCCTTCCTTCCTTC
>NW_020455732.1:3440587-3491786 GCF_003342845.1 Nothoprocta perdicaria
CTCTCTCTTTTTTCTCTCTTTCTTCTCTCTTTCTCTCTTTCCCTCTCTCTTTTTCTCTTTTTCTCTCTTTCCTCCTCTCTTTTTCTCTCTTTCTCTCTTTCTTTTAACATCTTATTTTCTCTCTTTCAGAACATGGAAAAGGTGCTGGTCCCTTCTGTCACGTTAATTGTAGGCTGTGGAGTATCTTCGCTGACACTTTTGCTGTTGATTATCATTTATGTCTCTGTTTGGAGGTACGACATTCATTCTTCTTTCTTCTTTTGGGGGAAAAAAAACTATCTCTTGGTCTAGCTGGATCCTGCAGGTTTTATTCTCCACTTTTTGATGTTTGGTGCCTGAGGACGGACTGTTTTGTAATGAGTGTGTACTGCAGAAATTCATCGTGGTGGCTTAGTTGGCTTTATCCTTTCCTTTTAGTGCCAGAGAAATTAGTGCAGTGAAGTTAGTGCCTTGACCCCTTGCAGTCACACTGTTCCGTTTTCAAAACCTGCATTCTGTTTTAGATGCCTTCATATACCCCAGGAAACCTTGTTCTTGAAGAGGTGGACACTCATTGCCTTCTGACAGACAGGTTGCTTCCAAGTATTCCCTGTTGGATCGCTGATAAAATCAAGGATTGAGGACTCTTTATGAAAGCTTTTGGCCTGAAGAACTGACAACAATTTCCTGGAGTTTAAGGATGTTAAAGCTTACCGTGTAACTAACTCTCAAATCACTTAGCTACATTCCGCCTTTAGCTTCAAATGCATGAGGGATTCTTCAGTATTTCCTATTGCTAAGAGCTCCCGTACACCTACAAGCAGCAGTCGGGTGCAACTTTGCAAAAAGGTGCATAATTTGCAAAGGCTGAAGTGATGTTTTAGCAAAGTTTCTTTGAACAAGAGTCAATGCCAGCCCAAGCCCTTTTAGTGGACTGCACAAGCCCCGAGGATCGCAGGCGGTCGTGGGGTCTTCCTCTGTATAGGCTTAAATAAGGCTTGAGTTTGCACTACAGAGATCTGTGCCTTTCCTAAACCCATGGAAAACATAGTGAGAGCTTCATGGCTCCAAGCTAAAAGAAACAGAGAAACTGCAAACTACTTGAATTACTATGAAATTGAAATGACATGGCCTCAGAGAATATACTTTTAAGAACTTATTGGTGACCCTTTTCTGAGATCAGTCTGTGGCTCTTAGTCAGATTTTTCTTCTTGGTAGGGAAGAGAGAATAGATTAATCTCTGAGTTGTAAATCAGGATCACTTTTCCTACCATTTGATGGAGACAGAAAAGGAGGAAAGAGGCAAGACAGTAAAAATGGGGGGGAAAAAAACATCTTTTTGTTGACAATGCATAGTGGCTAGTTAGTTATAGCGAGTGCTTTGAGGTAAGGCCTAGTCATAATAACATGAAACTAGAACTGAAGTTTTTCTGCAGTTGTGGTGTCCCTGGGTCTGCTCAGATGCTTTTCTTATCATGGTTTTCTTGGGGAAGGGTTTTTGTTGGTTTTGGGATTTGTTTGGGTTGGGATTATTTTGTTGTGATTTTCAGTTCCACTGGTATGAGGATCAAGTGAAAACTTAGATGAGAGGAGTGAAAAGCCAGATAGTCTGCTGGTCATTTTTATAGACATATACTCATTTTCTTATCAGAAAAACATCTAGTATCAGAAAACTTAAGTTCAGATGTACAGGTGAATTAGATTTTTACTTTATGTTTGGAGCATATTGGAATATTTTGGAGTGAGGACAGGAAAGTTAGTTACTGTCCCTGCTTAAAAAGATGCCCTTTTTAGTTCCTCATTCCAGACACTGACTAATGTTTATGGCCAAAATGATCTGAAGAAAATTCAGCATGAATGGAACATTTATGGGACCTTTGAGTGGGAATTTTGGAGCTAGCCAAGGATAGACATGTATTTCCAAGTGATCCTGAGAACAGATATATTTTGATTAAAGAGCTGTCTGTCCTAAGAAGTATTTTCTTTACGGAAATATATCTGGAAACCATGATCAAGCCATCTCAGGACTTTTCCTTGGGTGGGCTGAATAAGTGTCATTTCTTATCTGTAAATCATGTTTAATGTTATCTAAACTTTACAGTGTTCCTGTGGCTGAGCCCTGAGCATTCTCCGGAGTGTGCACCCTTTTTATCTTAGGCGTAGCTGCTGGACATGAATGTGCTGTCCTATTAATGATCTCAGGAACATCATATTGAAGTTAACGCTACCTCTTGGCTCCTGCTTGATTTTGCCCTATATGTTATATAACCTATACATTCTTGTAGCTACAGGCAAGCATCTGGAGGCATTCCCAGAGGCTGGATCAGCTGTTTTATTCTGGCTGTTGTGGCTAAAATGCAGGAATGGTGTAAAAGTGGCCTTTTTTTGTCACTGCACAAGAGAAAAACTTATTGTCAGAGCAGTGTCCTAGCCACATCGTATTCTCTGGGGAGTACTCACTGAAACTCCACTATTTTGAGGAGCTTTGGCTGTGAAATTTCCCATTCAGATCTTTGGACAAAGGCATCTGGAGCATGTATACACAGGCTCAGCTTGAATATGAACCTGTTCTAATGAATAGATTCACTGAGGCTGACAATTTGGAAAGTTTCCCAGAGTTTTGCCCAGCTAGAGTTTGTTTATACATGGGAAGCAGAAAGAGAAGGGAAAAAAAATAAAGGAGAGAGGGAAGAAACATGATAAATGAAAGGAGGCAAAGCATCAGGTGATCCCTGCTTTGGATATTGGGGAGGAAATGAATTTACCCTCCCCTTTTCACTCAAAACCTCAATAGTGGTTGCTTATTAGTGGCGTCTTCTCAGCCGCCAGTGTGACCTGCATGAGTTTCTTGATGCAAGTAATCACTTCAGATGCAGCCAAGTTGGCAGCATCTCCTTATAGACGGGATGCTGTGGCTGTTTGATGGTTGGTGGTGGCCTGTTGGTGCACTCCCTCCAGTTTCCAGCAGACAGATGGTTACAAAAGCTCTGCTACAGATGGTGCGTCTCTGCACTTATTAGCAGCCTTGACAGAGAGGTCAGTCACCAAGTGGGCTGTAGAAATGGAGCGACCTTCTTGCCTCTGGGCTGTGACTAGGTCGCATCTGGAGAGGCAATCTGTATGGGGACTGTGTGCGTGGAGAGGAAAGGAAGTTCAGAGAGAACGCTGAACCCAGGGGAACTCTCGAAAATGAAAAGCAGGGGGAAACAGGAATTGCTGATAGCTTAGAACATGTGTAGGGGCTTAGCTCCGGTCTGTACAGGAAGTCCTTGCAAGCAACTCCTTGATATAGTAGCACTGCGTGAGTGTTTCCCATCCCTGAATTCAACATGGTTCAACAGCCTCCAGAGCCAGAGTGACATTTCCATAGCCTGGACATGAATGCTCACTTTGGAATAGCCCTTGCATTTCTACCATAAGGCAATCAGCATGTAGGACGCTGGAGACCTTTCTCTCTCATAGTGGCCAAAGGAATGCCACACCGCTGACAGATATCAGTGTGAGCTTTCTTCACTCCCTGCCCATCAAGGCTAAAGATTGATTTAGTGTTTGTCCATGAGCTCTCAAGGGACGTGTACTGGCTTTAAATCCAGTAGGAAAGCTTTCATTGAAGATGCTGAGATACTCTGTGGTGCAGTAACTGGAATGAGCAAGTAAGTGACTGAAGAAGAACCTGTAGATGCACAGACTGAGCGAGACCATGAGAGTGAGTCAGTGCTTGTGGAGAGGAAGGGAGCGTATTGGCAGGGGAGAGGCAGGCTGCAGGGTTTTCCCACATTCTCCATCTGTCTCAGTTTGTACAGGATTTACCCATATCCCACAAGACCCAGGCTACAACAGAAATTCTCTACAGTTTGGGTGATAGTCTTCCCCAGCTTGGAGGCTGAGCACAGTATTGTTTGACAAGGAAGAGTGTCCTTGTAGCAGCAAAGGAGTAGCCTAATTTAGTGAATTCGGTGTGATTTTTCAGGCAATATTCCTTGTTAAGTCAGGTTTCCAGGAGATTCAGGACAAGTTCAGGCTACTTCCAGCATCCAGCATTGTCTTGGTGACTCTTTTTATCCAAAAAACCCATATTCTCCATATTCTCAGTGTTCAGGTTTATCTGAAACTAAATTTAAAACTCAGAGGGAAGTTAAAGTCAAATACTGCAGTCTCTAGTGTCTAAAGCAGAGGCATCAGGAATGTGGAATGCAGTTAACTCATCATGCCTGCTGAGCAAGAAATGCAGATTTCGACAGCCAAACTATGACAGATTCACTCCTACTAAAATTGATTGACGAAATTAAATTCCTAATATAAATAGTTGATATGCCAAAATATATACTGCAGGAAAATAATCCTAACATTAGCCTCCAGGAATGAGCTGCTTAGTTAATATGTCAAACTCTAATTTTTGTAGGCATAAGAGTCTCCTCTTTATTCAATTTATATTCAGGCAAAGCATTTGCCAAATCACCAAGATTATTCACCTATGTAAGTCCTGTTATGTTCAGGACCTTCTCTTTAGTTTTAACAGGTACATAAAAGTGTGTTCAAAGAAATTTTCCTCCAATAACCAGTGGTTTGAATTAATTGTCATGTGCAAACTCACTGCAAATCAGACCTGACAAGTGACTTGCTCCTGCAAGGTGCTGAAGGCAACAGCTTCCAAACTTGGATTGCTCATGTCCCAGACCTATTGCTGCAGTTATATATTTGGCCTAGTTTTGAGGAGTGTTAAGACTTCTCCACAGGGCAAATTGTTAAATGTCACCCTTTGGAAAACAAGCCACACCATCTTTCTTATTTCTGGAATGGGCTTTTAGGTTAAGCAAATCACAAAAACTGAATCACGAACACTTAGTTGTGAAGGTGCATGCATTCGTAATCTGCTTTGATAGCCAGCATGCCTGTGACTCTTCTTTTGGAGAATCTTTCCATGGGCACATAAATGTTTTCTTCTAAGCTTCTTTTCAAGAACCTTTTCAAGTAAGCAGAGCTGAAGAAGACTTACGACACTCAATATGTCTTAGAAATATGTCAGACGTATATCAGTCAGCATAGCATCGGCACTTGCAGTGTTTGGGGTTAAAAAGTTTAAGGGTCCTCAGTCATTGTACTGCACTGATGTGAAGAACGAGAGGTTGAGCACTAAGGTTCTTCCCTTCTCCCCTTTCTCTTATCTATTCAGCATACAAAGTCTGCTGAAAGTGGGCTATCTCTTAGTGGTCTTGTATAGGATCTCGCCTAGCGCAACCTGTGTATAGTTGATATCTTTCAAAGTAACTTAATGCAAGTTGTGACAGGATGGACCTCCCTCCCCCTTTTCTCTTTTTTTTGCAGGTATATCCGCTCAGAGCGCTCTGTCATTCTTATCAACTTCTGCCTATCCATCATTTCCTCCAATGCTCTCATTCTGATTGGACAAACTCAGACCCGGAATAAGGTAGGAGATTGGTTGGACTTTGTTTATTTGCTTTTCGCCTGATTTAGCACTGAAATGATCTATTCAGGCAACACTTCCTCTTTTTTCCTCCATCTGTTAATTAGCTACATGACTAAAGACATGACTAAATGACAGATTTCAATTTTTTCTTTCGCTCTCTCTTTAGTAATTTGTCAGCATCCTTAGGGTTTTGATTAAAACCAATGTGATATTTTTGAATATGTGCCTAGAGTTAGCTGGCACCTGGCAGAGTGAAGGAACATGGTTATTTGTGAGGCTTTAACCATTTTATTTTCCCCCCTGAAAAAAAAAAAAAAAAAGAAAAAAAAAGACAGCAACTTTCATTATCCCCGCTTCAAGCACTTGTCATTTGTTAATAAATATAGCTTCAAAGACCAGCCTTTTTGGAACAGAAATATTGCCAGATCCATCATACACACTGCAGAGCTGAGACACAGTGAACATGAGGCTCTCACTGCAGTTCGCTGTGTGACTCAAGTGATAAAGACAAGAAGAGAACCTGCATTTTCAAGCCATGTGCACTAATTGCAGAGTACATTCCACGTTACAGAGCAGAAGAGCTTATTGCCTGCATGACTTTTCTCCAGCTGAAGCACTTTCAATTTCCCTATTGGCATCTTGAATAACAAATCACTGATTAACATTAGAATTTTCATGTTGTGCATTTCCAGTCTCCCCAAGCACTCAAACATCCAAATGCTACTAAACAGAAAACTGAGACAAGGCACTTAGCGCTAAAATCACACTCATAAGTCAAATTAGTTTTAACTTCGATAGTGACCACTGATTAGCCCATTCTTTTGAGCCTGCCTCGGCAGCCAGAGCATGAAGTCACTTTTAGAAGCTCTTTTTCAGAGAAGCCCCAAGATTTAATGAATCAGAGATACTCATTATCCTTGGTTTCTACCAAGAGCCCTTCAGGTCAGGGCTAAGTTAAGTTTTAGAGACAGCTTCACAGCAGAGTTGTACATGTGTAGAGAAGTAGGGAGAGATGCAGTCAGACAGCTTTGTACCTATTAAGCAAGTGCCATTCAGGTGCTAACTTCACAAACAGTGCTGTCCATCCTTTATTCCTTTATGGCCAGCATGGTTTGCTTGGGGGAAGAGGTAGAGAAAATACTAGAAAACTGAAGAAGTGTGTGTCCGTAAGTACATGATGGCTAGGAGCAACTTTTCATAGAAAGAACTTGGATTTCTTTTGATCCTTTTTTTTTTCAATCCCAGGGAAGGAGCAGGGTGCCGTTATCCTCTCCTACCCCTGGCAGAGTAGAGTAATGTGCCTGGGTTTTCCCTCGTGCTTTTTCTCACTTTACTGTGGCTGTTCATCATCAGAGCTGTTAGTGGGGATTCAAAGCTCTCGGCTGCAATTACATGAGGCAGATTAGCTCTTTGCATATAAATGTGCATGGTACACCATAAATAGAAAGGTTATTCTTGGATTTCCGCTCAGCCATCTAGTAAACAGTCTCTGGCAGGGAACAGAGGAATAAAAGTATACCAAGAAGAGACCAAGGCTTCCACAGAGTGTGACTTAGGAATTTATTCTTATTCAATTATTGATAATGGAGCTTCTTAAAATGTTGGTGATTGATTTATAATTGCAGCTACTCTGGGAGAATTTCTGTGGAATTAGCTTCTCTGAAAATGACAAATTCTTCTTTCCTTCTCATCCGTGTAACCTCAAAGGCAAGCCTCCACGCCTGCATTTGCTAAGCTTTTTGAAGATGAAAGGCCTGGGAAAAGGCTAAATATTGCAGTCAGCAATAACATGATACAAAAGAAATGAATGCTGCATGAACTGGCCATATCTCAAAGGCATGGTTACGTGCTGGAAGGAACATATTTCTTCTCTTAGAGCAAAACAAAGGCTAATGGCCTTGACAGACTGACAAGCTCTGCTAGATCTTCCTGCAACGGTTTAAGACATCAGATCCCCCTGCTCAGCCCTTTCTGGAGATGACTGATTTCCCAACCCGATTTCAGGAGTTTAAGTTGAGGCAATAGGCTTCTGAGAAGCTCAAAAACCAAAGGCAATGCCCTGGGAGGTGCAGGACCACTGCTCAGCAACGTGCTCGTGTCACCACCCACCTCTAGGTTGCTTTATCCTGTCTAGTTGTGGGAAGCAGCTCTGTCAACAGAAAAATACACCGTGGTCAAAGTCACTGTATCGACCCAGTCATACCAGAAGGTTATCTGCATAGCAGTGACTGGTAGCAGTTATCACCTCTGAAGTCTCAGAGAGAAGGCTGATGTTTGAGATGAGTGGAAAATCGATCTCTCCCAACCTTCCGGGTAGTATCCCCATGGGATGGTTGGGAAACCACAAGACTTCTTGATCGAGAAAACAGTCTCAAGTTTGTACGTAAAATTAGGCCCTTGCTCCCAGTGGCTTTTAAGGTAGTTGCAAGCACGATCATGAAATATAGATGTGCTTATTTTTTGCTGGGTTCTTCTTCTCTCTTCTCCTCCCCTTTCCTTCAAAACTACCTCATTAATATCTAATTAAGTAAAAATGCCTGGAAAATATAATGTATGTCCCTGGTGGAAAATTGGAAAGCAAAGACTTCCTCTCCCCTTTACAAATTACTGGTAAAGAGAGCAGGATTTTGTACGTGGAGAACTGCTCAACAAAATAAAGTAATTAATATGATATATAAATAAATATAGCTCAGTAAATTGCCCCCCCCAAAAAATTTCTAAAATACAAATCTTTTGAATAATATTATTGAAATAATTCTGTGCTTGTAACTATTTTCATTAGGTCTATAAGATGATGAATAACAACCACCTTTTTATGATTCTTTTTAAATGTAAAAATTACTTAAAAATAACATATAGAGATGTCTTATTTGTACTGAAGTGTCACCCAGAATCTGTTTATAGGTTTCTGGTGTCAAATACAAATATGGAACAAAACAGCAGTTTCTGCCTCGAACATCATGCTGTCCTACTTTTGTTCACAATCTCTGATAACATCATTTTTTTCCCAGTGTATGAATTGAAAGCAAAAGTCACATACACACAGAGAAATGTATAGTAGGTCTGTATTAAAAGATACTGGTGTATGAAAAAAGAGGAAGGTTCATTGGCCGTAAACCCAAAGTCTATATTTACTGACATAATCCAAAGCAGACAAATTCTAGGCTGTCCTGTCCTGTCTGCCCTGAGTTTCTTATACATTGTTCTTTTTTATCCAGATTCACTTGTAAAATTGGTTTTCTCTCCTCCTTGGCAATCACTGAAATTTGTTTCCATTATTTTGTTTTTAAATATATTTTTGATTCACAGGGCCGGGTTTTCTGCTGGTGAAAATTCAGCACAGGTCTGGTGCAGTTAACAGAGCAGCACCAATTTGCACCAACAAGAGATTTGGCCTCGACGTCTTAAAAACAAAGCAGAGCTTGTCAGCTTTCCAGTCCATCTCCCTGGCACTACAGGATTGTTCTTCATAATACATTTCCTAGTTCTTTCCCCAGTTTAATTTTAAATGGCTTAAGCTTCCCACATTTCCCTTAGGAGACTGCTCAGTGGAATAGTAGAACTCACCATTATGAAATCCTTTTTAACATTTTTTTTTCTTTTTTCCATTTTCTCCCTCCTTACTGCTAGTTACACCCTCATAGACAATCCTTTGCATTTTTTATTTTTACAGTCCCCACCTTCCACTAGCAGTGATGGTTTCACAGCTTAATTCTTGCAAAGAACAATCCTTTTCTGGCAGGGACACTGTCTAAATTACCTTCCTCTGGTTTCATTTCTGTTGCCAACAGCATAGCACTTGCAAGGCTTTGCAGCTGAGATTAGTGTGAGGTTTAATAACAGATCTGTCCTCTCGGAAAGGACTACAGCAGTGTTTTGATCATTTGGAAAATGAGTCTGTCTCACTGAAATCAAGAAACAGTTTGGGCTTGGATAGGACAGGGGTTCAAGCATCGGCTCAGCAAAATTGTTATCTGTGGATTTGTCTTTAAGCTGATGCTAAAATATTGTTGATTTCCATGAAGTATTTACACTTAAAGCAAATACTTTAGTCCTTTGCCAGGTCAAAGCTTGCAGGGGAGATGGTCTCCTCCTGGAATGTCTTCATTTTCTCATTCCTGTGATCTTTCCTTCCAGAAGCTGGTTTGGAAGCAGCTCCCTTTGCCTGCTGCTGTCCTCTGAGTTGCTCTCTCCGCATGCTGCTCCTCTCACGTGTCCTCCTTTCCTCCTATCTCCAGGTGATCTGCACGCTGGTGGCAGCTTTCTTGCACTTCTTCTTCCTCTCCTCTTTCTGCTGGGTGCTGACAGAGGCCTGGCAGTCCTACATGGCCGTGACGGGCCGGTTACGGAACCGCATCATCCGCAAGCGTTTCTTGTGTCTCGGATGGGGTGAGGATCACGGGTCTGGGAATTAGCCCCCCTGTCAATAGGGGGGAAAACACACTTTTCCCCCTATAATGTGTCTTTTACTTTTGCTGGGGAGGCAGGGAGAGCCCATGCAGGAAAAGGGATGGATACGATAGACCACAATATCTCTAGAGATAGTTACAACCCTTTTGTGGTATTAACAAGGGCTGAAATGGTTAAAAAATATCTCGAGATAAACTCATCCTTACATTCTACCTCTGTCCGCTCCATGCAGAGGTCACTCAAAACAGATGAGGTGAAAGGGGGGTTATATTTTCCAAAAGTTTGAGAGTGTGCATGGGGGTCTCCTTGCTTTTGCTTTCTTGCTTTCTCTTTTTCTCTCTCTGTGTCTCCTTCAATGTGAAACCTGGAGAGAAGCAAGCTCTGAAATCCTGTCTCCATGGCAGCAGGGGCTCCCATAGACAAATAAACTATTAGACGGGTGCAGATGTTTGTAACTAATTTTTCTCCCTCTGCCTGTTCCTAATGTTTAATTTATCAGCCTTAAATGATGTATTCTGTAGTAGAAAACAAACACAAACCATAACCTAGACTTTCAAAGCAGCAACAAAAGAGCAATGCAAAAAAAGTTGCTCGTAAGCAAGCAGGCAAAAAATAGAAGGAAATAAAGAAAGCGAGAGAGAGAAAGCACTGTGCTTCTAAGCTGTGCTAGTGTCTCATTTTACTACTGAAGTCAAGCATTTTACCCCAGGCAAGATATTTCTGATGCTTATGAAGGTCCGTGATGTGATTAGTTCTGACACATCAAGAATCATCCTCGTTCCAGAACCTGCACTCCAGGGTAAAGTGGTTTCTCTGCCCTGCTGATCATTTCACAGCCTACTTCGTTTTACCTGTCCCGAGTAACCCAACCTGGTTAACTCGTTTGTGCTTGGTGCTAAACAGATTTATTGCTTCCTATGATTGCACTGTGATGGGACAATGTTCCACCACCCACGGGGGCTAAGACAGGCCTGCTAACATCAGCACAATAAAGGTGCAAATAGGTCATTTTGGGCCAGATTCTGCTGTGAGATGCATTCTTGCGACACCCGTTGTTCAGGAGCAGAAAATGCATGCGCATGATCAAAGCCATCTCGTTTAGCACTAAGTAGCCATGCAAATCTGCGTCTCTCTCCCTGCTTACTCTGCTACAGGAGAATAATTAAATTGTTCCCCCCACTTCACGGGCAGAAGGGTTTTGTTTTGCTGAAAAACCAAGGAGTGCATCATCTTTGGATTTAAAAGGTGGTGTTGGAGCTTGAGAATGATTCTCACTCTTGCATTTTTTTTCCTAAATTTACAACTGAAAACAAAATAAATCATGGTATTGAAATAAGATGTTGGTGTGTAGCACGAGAACCTAATCACTTGTATGCAAAGCATAGTTGCATATTCTGTGTGTGCATTTGTGTGCTTCTGCAAATGTTTATACACAAACGCTGTGTTACTCAAGTAATTTCAGGGAAAAAAAGTATGTGCTTTTTTATTTTTTTCATTCTGATTTGTAAATGCTGGGTCAAATACTCATATTAACCAAGAGAATTTGGGACAGTCAACATTTACGCTTGTGATCTGCAGAGATTAAAAAAAAATACATATGAAGAAGCATAATTTCATCTGTTAGTAAATGTACTAATCTCTGACTGAGGTTACGCTGGTAGATAAATGATGCATAATAACAGTTTAGAATAGATTAAGACAGGAAGCGAAGAACACTCTAGCCTATTAAGGCAGCAAGGGAGTTTCAGATCTTCAGCCTACTCTTAGACTTTAACAGTAAACTGGAATTAATGACCCCCTTATGAGGAAAGAAGCAGAAAATATGATTTGTAGAGCATAATCTGAAATAATTAGTATAATTCACTTTGTAATAGATGGGTTCTTCCTCTTCTCACCCTTTATGTATTAAACATTTGTATTCAAAGCCTTTATTCTACATTTCTTTGCCAAATTCTCAGCTGCTGTCAGTTGTAGCTTCAATGAAGCTACAATGGTTTTTATTAGCAGTGAGTTTTATCCCCTGTTTTTCTGTTCTCTTGGGTATGCAGCTTTACTTCTCCAGAAAAAAAGAAGGATTGTAGAGTTCATAGTAATTAGAAATATTATAAATTATTTAGAACAGAAAGATGAACAACTCCCTAGAAACATTTCACTCATAATAGTTATTCCATGAAAAGAAGAAATCATTTTGTCATTCTTCATATGACCATGTTGTGCTTTCCGCTGTTGAATTTTTTATGATGCCATGGCTGAGGCTCTGAGTGGGTCTTCAGTTTTTCATAACAGTTACGACACTTAGCCATTGTTATTTATGAGTAGCCTTTTTTAATGGAACATGATGAGGGCATGATACGATTCTCCTTCTGGACTGGAATAACAAAAGTCTTAGAGTCGGATTTCTGACACATTTCTTTAGAATTGTGAATGTAAAATTCACTTTTTTGCAATAAAAACAACCCTCAGACTTTGCCATTATGAGGCATGACTCACTGGCTAGAAGGCTGGTGCAAAACACCTACAGTATACAAATAAATCAATTAGGAAAAACTTTTTCTTTTTCCAAATAATTGAAAAATAGGATAAAAGTTTTGTGAAAATGTTTGACTTTTTTTTTTTGATAGGATAGTGGAAATAAAAAAAAAATACAGAACCGTCATTAAAATTTTATATCTGTGTGTTTGCCAATGCCCCTTTTCAGTGTAGTCACTCAACTGAGCAGACACTGCATTTGCAGCTCCTTTCCAGGCAGGAAAAGCCAAGCGCAGCTCCCAGGGTGCAGCTCATACAGCTCCTACCGTACAAGCTGAGACTCCTCCCCAGACTCCGTAAAAGCCAGGCCCTGGAAGCTGACACGTTTGCAGCCTGAGTATGTGTTTCTGCATAATTATCACATCTAAGCGAAATACTTTGTGAAGAACGAGTTGCTATTTTAGGCAGAGTCTTACCCAGCTTTTATCTTTTCCAGGGCCTCTTGCATCACACTTTACTCCTGAAAAAAGCCCTTTCACGTGTAGCTTCTTGGTGCCTGAGGCAGCAAGGAGATGATATTTTGATCTTAGCGCACTATTCACCACGCAAGTGATATGTCCACGATGCCCATAATATATCCAGCTGGGATGTGACGGAGGCTCAGCCAGAGAGGCAATAGTAGATTAGGAGAAAACATAAGAGACATCTTTTAAAACCATTGCCGGTGGACTGTGAGCTGATCAGAAGTGAGTTGTGCTTGGGGAATCTCCTTTGGGAGGAGAAACACTTTCCTTTACGATAATGCTCAAACGTTTTCTATTCCAGCCAATTTGGCACTACACCTCCAGGCTGGTCCTCACTGTTGCTAAATCCTACAGTGATTTGTATTGCCAAGTGACCACAGTGTAGGGTCATTGCCTGGATGCTCTTTCTGTGCTCCCCTCCAAATTACAGCGCTCCTGCAGCCGCCTGGCATGACCTCTGCAGCACAAGAATTAGGGACTTGTCAAGCAACGCTAATCCTAGCTGGCTACTGATCCTACTAATTCTTAATGGGATTTGCCCATCTTTAGCATTGAGACAGCTTATTTCACGCTGTCGCAAGTCTATAAAAAGCCACACACAGACCTCTGTGGCTGAAGAACCAGATGTTACTCTCCCATCCTCAGGCACTTCTTTATGGAAAGGGGAGAGCGAGGATGGGAATAGTGAAGCAGAAAAGCACCTAGTCTCCTCTGTAGATCCTTGAGCAGTTTATCATTGCAGGGTTAGGAAGGATGAAAAGATTATTAGCAGGACATAATGACTTTTGCCTTCAGGCTGCTGATCCAGATTGTGCCTCGGCATTTCATGGCTCACAATTTTCAGTACTTTTTTTCTGAAATTATTCCAAGTTTCAGGCCTCACTTTCTAACAGCGAGCAGATTTTCTTCTCCTCTCTTCCCTTACTTTTACTGGGAGCTTTTACCGTTAACTTGAAGGACCCAATTCAGTCCATGTGCACCTGAAATACCACCTTATGCTGGCAGTGTTAGCTCATGACACTCTCTAAATAAATAAATTATCTGTGACTTGTGCGCCATGAGCTTAAAACAGGATTAACACACCCATTATTTTCAACAGTAATAACAAAATGGTTTGGAATAGGAAAAAGTCAGATCCCGATTCCCGCTCCATCTAATTTGGGTTGATATTTGCAACTTAGTTGTCCATATGTTATATTAAAATAGCCCTCATAATTAAACATAACCCTCAATCTTTGTCGTCCTAGCTCTTATGGTTGGGTTGTGACTGGATATTCTACCTTCAAGGAGATGCTTTGATATTCCTGACCATGCCTTAGGTGTAGAATGTCCCTAAGAATAAAATGAGTGCATTTTATGCATCCACATGCATTGTCAGTCCCCATGGAACTGGTGAGTCCATAGCAGATTATGAGGTTGTTGCAGGCTAATGGCTTTTACTCCTTTAGCTGGAGTAATGAGGGTTCATGCTTTTGGCTCTGGAAGTCCTGAATTCAGTCTCTGCCAGAGGCCCAGGCTGAGACAGATGGTGCTAGAATAACACTGGGCGGAATGGAGTATATCAAGTGGCTGAGTGGGAGAAGACCTACACATATACTGAAATGACCAATTTTTTTTTTTTTGTTTTTTTTTTTTTTTTTTTTGTTTCTTTTTCGCAGGGCTTCCTGCCTTGGTGGTTGCCATTTCCGTGGGATTTACTAAAGCCAAGGGATACGGCACCGTCAACTAGTGAGTAAAGGGACTCCTCTATTCATCCTTTCTGAGCCTCTCAGAGGAACAAATGTGGCCAACTAAGTCCTCAGTGTGTTGTCCACCATAAAGGGAGGCAAGGAGGGTAGGAAAGGAAGGAGCCATCCTGCCTCCCTGTCTCCTCAAGGCATCAGCTCCCTGGAAGCTCCAAACTTTCTTCCTTTTAACCTGGATGCATGGGCGAACCTTTAGAGACAGGGATTATTATTGGATTGGGAGCTCTGTTAGCTGGTTTGGGTTAAAAAGAAAGAGGTTTTCACAAGGAGATATGATCAGAGTAGTCAATTGTATGTTTTAGATTTATCTATATTTGCTTCTGAAGCAGAGCTGAATTCCCATCAGAGACAAGATGCTGGCAGAAGTTGGATTACTACTGTGATTATTAGGGTTAATTTAACCATTCCCTTAATGCAACTATAAAAGCACTTTGGGGAAAAAAAATAGAGGAAAACATGGAAATTTTTAAGTATAGGATGTTTAAAAATGAAAAATGCCTTTTGTGCTTGTCTTTTAAATGATGTGCCTGATTTAACCCAGGTTTTCAAAAAAGCTCAGCTCAGGTTTAGACACCAGAATGAGGATAAATTTTTCAAATCAAGTTTTTAAAAGCAGTCTGAATTTGCCTGTTTGCCAAATCTCGCATTGGAAGCGGCTCAGGATTTGTCTTGGAAGCTGCCTTTAGGAACTTCTTTCATCTAAAGGAGGAAGAAAAGCAGAGTGGATAAAGCAGAAAAAGACTGCAGACAGGGAAAGAGTCATAAGGCATGGCTGGAGTCACTCAGATCTGAGCATTACTGCAACTTAAAAGGAAAAGAAAGTGTTATTCAATGTGTTTTGAAAAAGGCAGATTAACATTTTTATGCACAGTGGCAGCCAAATAATAGCATTTTGTAGCAATAAAATAGGCCCTTCCTTACCCCAGACTGTCCTTCTCCGGAGCCTCACTAGTTTAGTGACCTGTATAATACATGAACAGCCTCCAAGAGAAATGCTGGCCAGCAACAGATAAAGTTTAGATGGACCCACTGAAAAAAAGGCCATATAGAGCCCCTGCTCCTTCTAAATTTATATCCAAATACAGTCAAAGTCTGGTCTTTTCCTACTGTATTCTGCACACCCACCACCCAATTGTCCAGGGCTCGCACCTTGAGGGCAGGAGAGTGTTAAAAAGACACAGCAACATCCTCTATTTACTTTAATATACGTATAAATTACTGTGCAATACACAGGGCTTAGGAAGCTAGGCCTGATAAATACAGATTTGTAGGTTGCGATTCCTGAAGCCTGTATGGGCCTGAGGTTGTGTTGGTTGTACCTGTCCTGACTCAATTGCCTTAGCTTGGGTGTCTGAGTGTCCAGACGAAGAGGGATCCAGCACTTGTTGAGTGACCGAGAAGAGGATACAGAGCTTGGCTTTTGAGATTTTTAATGAGATCTCGAGTGCCCTCTAGCCTTTCTGCAGGTCTGATGCCTTTGGGGCTTTCCTCAGTTCAAATCCACCAGAACAAATCCTACTGAGCAGGCATTGGGGGAATAAAAGGAGGCCCTCTGTATTTCTTCTCCCTTTCATGTTCATACTCAGGCATCAGGACTGGTGTGAATTGGTGCAAAAAGCCTCATAGTTCCCTCCCCTTTATGCCTAAGGATCAGATTTTCATGGTCCACATTGACCACTCAAAGGAATGTCAGGAAGAAGGGGGCAAACATGCAGAATAGCATCCTCTGTCTCACTGCCCTGCACCAGCTCCTGCCAATATCTCTCTGCCCTGGGGCAAAGCCCTCCCAGACTGCAGCAGAAAGGGTGTCAACACACAACAAAACCTGCCCAGCTCCCACTTTGCTCTCCGAGTGACACATGGCTGAGATAGCCAAGGGGCTGTGCTGAATTCCCTTCATTCCCAGGGGCCCCTAAACTGGAGTAGCTCTCCTCCCTGTGCTGCTAATCCTCTTGATTCCTTTCAGCCCTTTCGTCTCTGTGGCTCTGTGCATCCCAGGGCTGGCTGCCACATGCCTCACTGCCCAGCGACTCGATGCCAGTGGGGTTAACTGGACTATGCTGTTATTTTCTGGCTTGAAAAACAGCACGATCACACTCAAAAGCTGGGTTGAAAGAGTCCAATTTTTTTCCTGAGGATTCCTGCCTGTGCGTCTCGGGATGTGCCACACACTCACTCCATGCACCCACGCTCATTGTGGGCGATCATCGTGCTCTGGAAGTACATCCTTGGGATGCTCGCCAGCTTGCCGGGAGCATGCTCATTTTGACATGCTCTTGTGCTGCACCTCCCCATCCCAAGACAGCCTGTCCATGCCCCTCTCCCTCTTTGTGGTTCATCAGACTGGTCTACAGATGGCTTTTGCCTGCTGAGCAAGATAGTGAATTTACACTTGTGCTCTCAGCTTTAATCCAATGGAAATGTCCAACAGAGACTCACCATGTCATTTATGCCACAATTTGCAGAGCACGTGCCCTGACCATGCAAGGAATAGCCTCTGGTCAGACATTCATAATGCTGCCATCTTGTTGCAATTCCTGCTGTTCAGTTTACTGAGAGACAGAGCTAATTAACGCCAGCTCAGCCCTACAGAGCTGGATAAATAGAGCTAACATACAAGCTCAGGCCAGCCTTTCTCTTCCTAGCATCTCTGTGAACTCCTGGCAGGGATTTTGGCATGCCAAAGCATGCCAAGACACTTTGGTAGGAGCCCATTCCCAGTTAACATTTGCTCAGGCTCAGAGAAAAGGGGAAAAGGAGCAAGAGTGCCTCTAGTGCCCTCCTCTGTGGAGCCAGTGACTTTATCCTCTTTGATCACATGCTCACAAGGATGTCCACCTCTGCATTAAAAGCAAATAAGCACAAAACAGCCCTGGGCCCAAGCTTGTCCCAGGGCATTCATTTCTGACCATTGAAGGACTGTGTGAGTCTGTTGCAAAAATCACTGGAGTCCAGAGCCCAGTAAACTCTGTGACTAGTTAGAGCACAGCAAATTTCGATGTGCAGCAGTCCTAGACTATCATCTTCAGTAGCAAACTTTCAAGGTATGAAGTTTCCATCTTGAAAAAGGAAGGAAAAGACATTAGCAACAACCCATCCCTTCCAGTGAAGTGGCATACTTTTCACATGGCTTCTGATAACTCCTTCAGCATTTAATTTTATTCCAGGCAATTTCTTGTCTGTACATCTGCTTTATTTTTTCCCCTAAGAGTTCAGGTTATCTGTCCTCTGCTCTAGCAGGGAACAAGTGCTGACATGATAAACTACAAGGCACTTAGCAGTGTCTTTCAAAACTTCTTCCAACTCCATAATTTCAGGATCTTAGTAGTAGTGTATTAGCAGTAGTTGATTTTCTCCCAGAAACAGGCATTAGGACAAAACAGGTTTCTGATGAATAGCAGAGCATGAGACCTCTCACTCCACAACAGCTTTCTTCTCACTCTATTTTCAGTGGTATGAATAGCATGATAATCATCTGTGGGGCATAGACATTGGAGCACTGGAGGATGGTTGCAGCTGCTGAAGACATTGCCACACTTTTCTTGCAGGCTCCCGGGGCAGAGATGGTAGAAGGGATAATGTATGAAGTGCATACTGTGTCTCGGTGTCATATTGACTGTCCGTTAGCAGTAAAAGCCAAGCTGACAAGCTGCAGTGGACCTTGAACAGAAGATGGTTTGAAATTGGTTCAGTGTAGGAAAAGCTTCAGCTTTCTGGTCTTCCTGGCCACCTTCATCCCGTCTTTTGTTTGTATAAAGTGTCATGGGACAAAGCTTTTTTGAGCTGGTGAAACATAACCGAGCTTCATTGTGGATGTCCCAGCAAGACATGGAAGCAGTTTAAGAGTTGGGAAGGTCTCCCAGCTGTAACTGAGGGAAGTCAGAAACTGCCTCAAGGCTGAAGTTGTAGAGGGACCTAAATCCTAAGATGGCACGGGAAAAAGAGACTCGAATTAAGAATTAAGTATGACCTGCAGGATTTGAACTGTGTATTTTCTGAACAGTCCTTCCCCATCAACCTTCCTGCTCAGGATATTTCTGGAGTGCTTTGAACTATCCATGTGCAGTGAATGGAGGAGGACAGCTGTGAGTTTTCCTTTTCCATGCTTTCTACTGCTATGAAAGAGATAGCAGTAAAAAGATTCTTTCTCAAAGAGAGTCTTTAAAGTTAGCACAGATAGCAGGACAAGACACTGTTGCCTCCTTGTGTCAGACTGCCTGAATAGTGACTGTCCTCACCAGAACTCCTGAGACTGAGTCCAGCTACTACTCCAGGGACTGTGCCTCTAAAGCTTGACAAATTGCCTCCTGAACTTGAAGAGCTGAGGTTGTGCTGCTCGTAGCTCAGAATTTATAATATTCCCCCTGAGTCACCTTAGAGCAATGCCAGGACAGAGTGAATTCCCTGTGGAAATCCCTGTAGTTTCTTTAGCCTTCTGATGTCCCTCAGCAGGTACAGGGGACAGAGGTCAGTATCCTGCTCTCTTATTTTGTGTCATTGGGTCAGGACTTATGTCACTTGCAGGGATCTCATCAGCTGTTACATTAATCTCTAAATTAATCCTGGTGAGACAGCCCTGAATCCCAGGTGAAGACTTTGTCATATGCTGACTTTTGCACTGGGGATGTTTAATTTTGTGCATCAAGATCCATTGCTGGTTTTGCAGCAGAGCTGGAGTAGGCAAGAAGGTCTTGGCCAAAGGCAGCTTTTTTGCAAGGCCAAAGCAAAAAGGCCACTATCTCACATCAGGGCCATGGGAGATGCAGAAGGGCATCAGACGTTTTAAAGAGGTCTTTGATGCCCAACACGAGAGCTGCTGTCAGGATGTTTGGAGATGATAGTCTAGAACTGCTGGGCACTGCTGAACAACTCACTTCCTGTGGCAACTCCGTTTAAGAGATCTATAAAAAGTTCCCTTTGCAAACACTCGGGAATTTCTTAGTAAAATGCAAATATTTCTATGCCTCGCAGGGAGGAGGTAGAAGCATCTACACTACACACTAATACATTGCTGGAGTTTGCTGTCGGTTCCCCTGCTCAGCTATCACTTCACACGTCCTCTTTCCCTGCTGTCAGCCACCACCTCTGACAGCTTTGCAAGGAAATGCTTCGATTAGGCTCTGTAATACGGAGGTCAGGCAGTCAGAAAGGATGAAGGGCAGTGCTTGGTGATGTGTGAATTTTCCCTTCAGAAAGTGCAGTGCTCCAAGGGGGAGAGGGGCTGCTGGGGATCTAACAGGAACAAAAGCCCCTGTCATTCCGAATCCTCGTTGCTAATTGAGCACAGGATGCAAATCTGTCAGCTCCATCATTCAAAGATGTTCCTCCTTTCTGTGCTGTGGTGCCGTGTTCTCCTCGCTCCCGGAGTTGTTCTTCAATTCAACCTGTCGTTTCACTAAGTGATTGAAAGAGGCCCTGGCAAAACTGGTATCAAAATGAGTGTTGAGTGCAGGACTGAACATTTTGGGAAAGGATTAAAATTTGAGAACTTCCCTTATTCTCTCTGCTCTTCCCTTGCAATCAGGGGAACTCTCAGTTACTGCAGCCCTCCAAAGCATCATCCTTATTCCCTTCCTCCTCCAACTGCTTATTTGTTTTATTATTGCTACTGTTCAAACAGTTTCTAATGGTGCAACTTGCTATCAGAAGGAAATCAGAATAGATTAAATTAACATGTTACAGCTTTAATTTAGAAACAAACAACATAAAGGCCATGGAGAAAAACAAAATGTCCTGTTTCCAGTTTCAAATACTTTTTTTTCTTTTTTCCCCAAATGTTCTTCTGTATTTTAGGATGAAAAATAACATTTTTTACAAGTCAGAATTGATACAAAAGCATTTGAGGCTGATCAACAGAACTGAAATGTTTCCAAGAAGGTTTTGTTTCCTGGGAGACTCTGAAAGGCAGTGCTTGGTTTCAGAACGAAAACATATTGCTGAGAGTACAGTCACATAAACGAATTACTGCAGGGTTAGCAGGGTGAAGGACTTTGAGAAAGTCCTCATTCCATTGCAGTTACCTGGTCTTATTCTGTGGCAAACACATTGTAGTTTATTGTTGGAACCAGGTTACTTCATCTCACGTTTTCTCCAGGGTACCACCATGTCAAAGCATGTGCACTGGAGCTGTGGAGTTGCCAATAGGGCATGAATCCATGTCCTCACTTACCCTTGAGTGTCTAATTTATGAGCCCATAAATTGACTTGAGTTTCTAGATTCTTCATGAAATAGAAATTTCAACTCCAGTGCTGCTGTAATTCTTCATGACTGTCCTTATGGTCAGGCCTGAAAATCTCAATTTGCTATTCACTCTGAGAGTGGAAACTGGGTGACATTTCCTCTAGCTTTCCCTGGTTGTTTTGTTTTGTTATTATTATTTTTTATTATTTTTTGACACCAGGCTTGTCTGTCTGGAGATGTTAGTGTGCAGTAAATTTGCACATGAATGAACATTGCAGTAGCAGCTCCACTGGGACACCTACAGGATAGTCCTACTGTTACAGGAGAGGTGGGATTCATCTGCTGTGTAGTATCTCCATCCGGGGTGTCCAGACTGCTTAAACAGTGAAGATTTGGTCAAAGCAATCAATGGAGTTCAGGACTTGATGCATCTGTCTGAATGGAGATGCCTCATCCTGGACTACATTGACTGGATCTCCACTGTCACCCAGAAATGTCACCTAGGGTGACTGGTTTAGCGAGAGGCACCAACACGGTAGACACCAACTTTTAGTCAGAAGAGTCCCACTTCAGGTTGAATTCCCTAACCTATAATTCAGACTTTCAGAGTTTAAGAGCCAAAGTTTCCCACATAGTTGCCAAAGAAAGGAGAAGACCTCTTCAGGTTATATATTGTGAAGGAAAAGCAATAAGCATCCTATTTGAGAATGCTATTAATTCCCACTTCACTTTCATATTACCTTTCCCCACATCAGTAAAAATACACTTCAGTCCTGGACCTCAGAATCAGACAAACCAAATGATTAGCAAGTGAACCAGGGACAATTTCTTATGTTTTTTCTCTGAGAGAATAGGGCACGGGTATGGTCTTGCCTTCAGACTAACGTAACTATTTCCAACACACAGTCTAAAGCAGAGCGTCATCATGAATTTTGCAGTGTGTTCCACTGTAAACAATCAGATGCTGCTCTGTAGACCTACCCTAAGGCAACCAAGTCTGTGTGTGATTTCTGAAGGAACAGGAAACAAAATTTGCTTGCTGTTAGGTGTGACATACTTCATTTTTGCTGTGGGGTATCTCCTCCAGAGGTGAACTCTACAAAACGAAGAAACAAAAAAATATACCTGTTTGCCAATGACATTAGCCACTGGATAACTTTCTTTTCCCTCTTCATTTTCCAGCTGCTGGCTGTCATTAGAGGGAGGTCTTCTCTATGCCTTCGTGGGACCTGCTGCTGCTGTTGTTTTGGTATTTGAGCTTGGTTGAAAGCCCCTCTTTTTTTCCCCCCCTTTTATTGTATAGGACTTCCCTTCTTCTTTCCATCCAAGAATGTCCCTCTAATGTCCCTCTAATGTCCCTCTATTTCCACTCATTCTTTTAATAACCTTCCCCTTCAGGAGAAAAGAGCCAAATGTTAGAAGGCAGCAAGGTAATCCTTTGGGATAGGTTTGATTTTGAAATATAATATGCTTCAGCACTCAGCCTTCCGCCTCTGTGCTCTCTGGAGACCCTTAGACATCTAGTTAACGCTTTACCTTGTTTTTCCTCTATCTGGATGCAAATGTACAATGATGGTGGCAAACTCTGACATTAACTCCTTCAAAACTGTTGTTCCTGGTTGATCTCAGACCAAGCTGTACCTCTGCAGCCAACATTTGTTCCCAGTCTGTCGCAGATGGCAAGTGCATGTGAGAAGAATTGTGTTTTTGAGGTCAAATGAAGCTCTTCAGATCAGTGCTGAAGGAGCACTGTGTGGCTCTCAACATATCACATCTGCTTCTAGCTCAAGGAGACAGAACAGTTGAAACTCTATCTCACCCCTTCACGGTGTGGATGTGCTAGACATGAGTCTACACTGCTGTCCCCTCTCCCTTGGCTTCAACACTGTACCAAAGCTGCTCTTTGACAGCTACTGCCTGAGTTGGAGGTGTCTTCAAAGGTGATTACATACCTTTCACGAAGCTTCCCTGCTGTGGAAACTTCACTGGCCATGAGAAATCTTGACATTCAGACAGAGTTCGAGGAATGTGAGAACTGCTAATCCTCTAGGAAATCCCTCCTTCATCAATTTCATACAAGTTTTAGCACTGTGTTCTAGCACCTGTACCTAAGTGACAGTCTGCACTTACTCTCTAGCTCAATGTTTTGCCTATACAGCCCAGAGCAGTGTGTCCTGCAAGGCCTGTAAGCCTCAGGTGCCCTGGTGAGTCTCACAGGGAGGAGGTTTTTGACACTTAAATTCTTTTTTATCTTTTTTTTTCCCACATCAAGCTTTTGTTTCATGCAGTGCCTGGAGAGATAACTGCCCTGCAGCAGTAGCAAGTGTAAAGGAGAGTAACTTGCCGTCTGTATTCTCACTGCTGTCACAGCACGTCAAGCTGTCTTGGTGCCATCATTTCATCATTATGGCAAAGACAGAAGTTAGCCTTTGCCCTTCCTCTATAATAAGGCAAGTTATTATCAGTTGGGACCTTTCTTTAGCATAGGGCTACAACAGAGGTGAGTCTTTGGGTAGCAGATTGCAAAAGTTATGAATAAACAGGCATTAATGCCATCCATTCACTACATCTTTGTAGGCACATGATAGTTGAATTTCACTCGGTGATGTTGTTGATGGGGTCAGGCTCTTTTTATATAGTCAGAATAGTTGGCAATAGTTGGTATGACAGGAAAACTTGTGTTTTCTTCTGATTGGCTCTGCTTTTATTCATTGTCTAAGCTGTAAGTGATGACGTCCTTCCAGAGGGATCAACATACTCAAATGGTGGTTCATCCATCTGATCTTAGAAAGGAGTGAGTCATCTCTGGAGGGCTCTTCACTGTCTAGAGAGAGCCAGCATCTCTAGGTTAGACTGCCTGACTCTTAGATAACTGAAGTGAGATGAGAATGAGGCCAAAGAAATGATAGTAGGAGGTATATTCTCTGAGGAACTTGGAGAAGAGCAAAAAGAAGCAGCGCTGAACACTTAAAAATTGGAAACCAGAAAACAGAGAAACTCAGTAAGTTGCACAAGTTCACACTGTGACTTTGCAGCAGAGCCAGGGTCAGTGAGCTCTGTACATACTTTATCCTGCTTTCAGCTTGACCGTGACGGTGATGGAAGGTCACCGCATCTGTCTCAATATGAGGACAACGAGGCTGTTGCAGGGCTGTGCTGAGTGAATGCAGCTGTACTGCTCTCAGAGCAAGCTTGATCTACAGACAAGAATAAGCTTGATCTGTAGACAGTACAGCAGTGATTATGCAGGGGAATATTGGGAAAAGGAAAAAAAAAGAGGATGGGATCTGCTTCTGTGTGTGAACTGTGAAGCTCTTTCTCACCCTAACTCTAAGAGAATGATATGTAGACATTCAGTAGACCTTACTCAGGGCTGGCTTTGTTCTAGGCAGATTTACTACTTCTGCCTTAACCCAGGCAGTGTAGGCTTGTAATGACTCCTCCCAAGCAATGCAAGTGTCCCTGTACTGCAGTTCTCCTGTGAACATGCTTTTTCCATTATCAGGAGTAACTCCTTCTTCCATGCCCTCCCCTATTATTCTCAGCATTAGAGAAAGGTCTTTATTTTGAGAATATCTTTACTCAAACTGATATTCTTGAGATTGTTCCCCTGTAGCTCCAGGAGAATGTGCAGCTTAGGTTGAAGACTTCTACAGGGAGAGGCATGGTGAACTCAAGACAGAGCCATCAGTCATCACTTATCTCAAGGACTGGATCTCAGACTTGTGCCTTTGCTTCAAAATGGCATCTCAGAGATAAGATAGTAAAGCTATACTGCTGTGTTTAGCTACACTGCTGTTCAAAGTGTCTGTGTTTAGTTGTGTTTAGAAGCATGTCCATGCCATATCCCTGCCCTCATTTGTAAAGAAACGGAGTCGGTATCGCAGCAGGATATTGATCATGCAAGCCCTTCTTCAAGTGCCTCTGTCCTCCTTGCATTTCGTCTTAGAAGTGACTAGGAGGCCTTCAACATTCATCATCCCTGCTGTAAATGGACAAGGATGCGAGGCCTGTTGCGTCAAGCCTCAGGAGTGAACCAACCAACTGCATTTCAACCCCATGTTTGCTGCTGTCTTGCTGCACCTAAAAGAAAGATATGTCTTGCTCTGACCAGCATCCCAGCATGATGAAGAAGAGCCAATGAGTTCAAGCTCACTCTGTCTCCAAGCACACAGTCAGAGTGATTTCCTGCTGATCTTTGGCTTTGTTACTGTGTCCATCTTGCCAGCCTTTTTTCTGAAAAACAGTAGCATGGTGAATCAAATTGGATTTGCAGCTGTGGAAAATAATCCAGTGACCCAGCAGTTGATGGAAAAGAACTGATATTTGGGAGCTCTGCCATTTATTCCCAGCTACTTCCCAGTCCCAGCTAGGACTCTGCATCAGTGAGCTGGGTAACCTGCTGAAATCATCAGTGCAAACTCAGAAAGACTTCTCTGTAGGCAGTTAGATAGACACTTGGTATGAACAGACATCTCCCTGCCCTGGAAGTGTGTGTGATGAACACCTTTAAAGGTCTATTAAACTCACTCAGGCTCTCAGCCAAAGTGTAATATGCATTTCTGATTTTGGCCTTACACATTTCCTTGCAAGTGCCATAGAAAGAACATCTAGTCCCTTGTTCTACCAACATCAGATGTTTCATTGACAACAAACCCAGGAAAGTGTCACTGTTTTCCACCATCCATACTGTGCCCCTATTAATGGGGTAATGTTCTTGAATCCCAAGTGTGTTAATATTTAGAGTTTGCTGAGATTTGGATGGGAGTCATAAAACAGATGCAGCTGGTGACAGCGACCCAAACGGTGCATTCAGGGAGAAGCAGTGAGGAGCTTTGTGAGAGCCCTGCTCTGCACAGCCTGAATTTCCCTGTGGATATTTATTTCAAGAGGCTTTTAAAAGTAGCCTTTATCACCCACTGTTACACTGCTATTGACCATCTTCTATTTGTATTCCTGGGGAAAAAAAAAAAAAAAAATCTTGTGCCTTGAGTTTGCCTTAATAGCATTCAAGCATGCACTGGGCAAAATAAATCAGACTTCAAGAGGTCCTGAGATGATCTGAGCAGTTTGTAGGCTCCTCCTGGCGTATGGAGACCTTTCCAAACTGCCACCAGCTGCGTTTTGTTTTCCTGAACTTACTGACATATGATCAGGGGAGGTGGGATCCGGTGGAAGGGTGGTGGCCTGATGGGATGTGGCCTTGCTTCTGCAAAATACAAAGGATGCAACTTGCTGAAATGTGTTTTCTTTTTTTTTTTTCTTCTGTGCTGCTGAGTTTGACCTGAACCACTTGAGAACAAAACTATATGTTGTTTCTCTTTCAACAGGTGAACATGGTTATTGGCATTCTGGTTTTTAACAAACTTGTATCCAAAGATGGAATAACAGATAAGAAACTGAAGGAACGGGCAGGGTATGCCTTATCAATACATCTAAGTAAAGAATGAAAACAAACAAACAAAAAAGGTTGTGATCAATAACCTGGCAAGAAATGCAAAGAAAAATTGGAGACAAACAAAACAAAAGAAAGAAAACAGATGTAAATTAAACAAAGCAAACCAAAGAAATTCTTAATGCAATGCTGTGTTGTGTATTCAGTGCAGTGGAGACTAAAGCCTCAGGAAGCAGCACTGTGTTATCAGGAGGGAAGGTTAGAAGTTCATCTCTTTGTTAAAATGGCTTCGCTCTTCACTAGAGACAACAGCCGGGTTAGAGGAAGTTGCCACAGCAGAGCATGGCACATGGCATGGGCTGTGTGACAGAGAAGTCACATCTAAAGCCTGGCATGTTGCTGCGAGGGTGATGAAATGCTTTGCAGGAAAAGGCATTGGAAGGTCTGGAAGTGAAGAGATTAGTAGATGGATGGATGAGTAGAAAGAAAGACCCATAGGTAAAGATATCTCCTCTGATAGAAAGAATTATTATTTAAATAATCTTTTCCACAACCACTTCCCCAGCCACCACCCCTAAAACACTGAGTATGCAGAACTGCTTTTCTTCACACTATAAATTGAAGGAACTATTCCACAGCCCTTGTAGGTGTGTTTTCACCAGGGGAACAGGCAGACAGGGCCTTACCTACCCTGTTGGCTTGACACCAAACTGCTGACAAGGGCTATTTTATCGCTAATTCCAGCAGGACGAGAATTCCCTTCATCTTGGTTTCTCCAAGCAAGGCTACAGCCTGCTCAGCCTGTATCCCGGGGCTATGCCATGCTTCAAGCAAAGGCAGAAATGACACGCTGACGCTTTGAGTCAAATCAGAGCATGGAAAATGTACAGATCAGTCCGACAGCTGATGCTAATGCATTTCATCCACTCTCTTACCTGGGCTGCTGTTTCAGTCAGAGAAGCCAACTCATGACCTACTCTTCAAAAAGACTTCTTGCTTAGTTGAAGGCATTTGCCTTGCTTGGGTTGCTTGTCAGTTGATGGTGTTCGCAGATAATGAACATACTTCTGAAGGAAAACGTTGTTTGCAAAGGGAGAACATGGAGAGCAGGACATATTCTGATGCCTGCATGTATGATTACAAGCTCAGTCTGAAAAAAGTAGGAAGAAGAGCAGCCTGTTTTTCAAGTTAGAAGGAAAAGCAGCCTGTTTTTGAAGTAGATACATCTGTGTAGGTGAAAGAAGCATAGTTATCTGCTGTACTGTGTTCTGCACTCCAGGGCTTCACAGAGAGGACAAATGTCCCCATCCACTGTGGTCCTGCACGACCCTAAGATGTCTTAGAGGGTTGCAGTGAAGAGTGCAGTCAAGGTTAAATGCCCCTTTCATTGCACTATTGAGTATTTGCACTGAAAGTAAGTCTTCAGAGGGTGACATCAGCGTAACGGAAGGCAGAAGCTAGCTCCTACCTAGCAAGAGAAGGATGAGGAGAAGGATGAGGAGGCTCCTCCTTTGAGAAGCAGTGCTGAGTTGTCCACGTGGCATAGCTCCTCAGGAATCTTGTTAGGAACAGCCTTCCCATCTCTGTAGCCTACGGCCACACATTTTCTTCAGACAACTTTTTTATTTTTGCTTGACCACAAATCCTGAATGGATTTGTCCATTCCTTGGCCATTCACTATGGCGAAGGAAGATCTTCCTTTGTGACTCGTGCTTTCAGGTGCCTTTACCCTTCAAGGCAGATGTTACAGCATCTGCAGCTTGTCCTTCTCTTACACCAGGACAAAATCAGAAGCCCGATTGGTACCTTGGTAGTGATAACAAGAGGAGACTTGGGTTAGTTTGGATGAGCAGGGAATATCATTGCTGGAACGTTTCCAAGTTGGGAAAGGCACATGAAGAAGAGACCTTGGCATATTGCTTAACACAGCTACCAAGGAGAGGGTGTTTTATTCTGGGTGATGCCTTCTTTGCAAAGAGAGAACTCAAGAAAATACCCTAACCTCAAACAGAATTACTACCAAGGTAATTATACTTGAAGGCAAACATTGAAATAAATCATTTATTGTATTAGCAAAGCAGTGAGTCTCTCACTCTCTCTCTCTCTAAGCTAAATGCACACAGAATATCCTTATTTAATGAATGCCATCTGGTTATTGATCACATTCCTTGTTATACTTTGAGAGCAAAACCTACAAAACAACAACAACAAAAAAAGATCATTTTTTTCTGATGTTCTTTGTTTTTTCTTTCTTTTCTCTTTTTTCCCCCCTCTTTCGTGTCCGTGTGTGTGTGTGCAGTACTTTTAAGCCTTCTCTGTGCTAAGTGATTTTGCCGATTTTGTCCTCCTTCCAAAGTGCACCCACCGAGAATGCTGAAATGCTTTTGAGAGTCTGGTACCCGCCTCCCTGTAGCTAGCTGCTCCTGGCCTGGGCTTGGGAACCGTGTTGGAGGGTAGATCTGGAGATAATCGGAATGAGTAACTGCCTCGGAGATGTTTGGATCTGAGGAGATGGTATAAAGAAACACTGTGTTTCCTTTAGCAGAGGCAAGAAGTATGGTTCAGTGTTGCAAAACAAAAAGAAAAAAAGAGAAAAAGAAGAGAGAAAAGAGCTATTTAACACGAAGAGAAGCCCAGCACACATAGTGCAGCATAGATCGGTTGACACAAACAAATCAGCGTTAACCAACAGTTATGACAAAATAGTACTTGTAACACAGTAGATCTCACCCTATATTTAGCGGAGAAAATAGCTGTCATTACTGTGTCATATTGGTCAGAAAACGTTGACTTTCTAAAGGCAATGACTTTATACACGGACCAGAAAACCAGGCTTTAGAAAGATGGGTATGGTTATAGTGAAAGCTGGATCACCACACAAAACTGCCCTGAATCCTGTCTGCGAATAAACCATGTACTAAAGCTAGGGAGCAAATTGTGAAAGTGGCTTCCAGCAGATACGTGCTTGGAATTGTTAATCAGTTCCCCACGGCTAATCTGCCTCCTTTTGCGGTCAGCTGCACAGAGAGCATTCGCGCTCTATTGACGTGAGTGCTACTAAAAGCAAATGTTTTAATGTTGTACGCAGGAGCCTTTAAAATGAATTTTAAATTTATTCAGCCAGTATTTATTCTAGAAGCATTTGTGTGCTCACGCAGCCAGGGAACAAAAAATTAGACTATAGGGTATATTCACAAAAGCTAATTTTAGCCTGTTGTGTTTAATCTCCCTGGGCTTCCTCTGTAGCCACTGGAGAGAGACAAGAGCCTCGTTTAGTTATTCGAAGTTGCCCCTTAGAGGAACTTTATTTTTTCCTCTCTCCATCGATTATAGAGAGGACTTCAGAGTTTGCCCCAATATTTCTTGTGAGAAATATTCAACTGTCCTGGTGGGGTGCAACAGCGCTGGATTGTCAGTGCCTAGAGTAAAAGTAATTGGAAAGATAATGACTACATTAAAATAGGGACAGATTCTTATTGCCTTTCATCTGAGAGTGTTTCATTTTAGCAGTGTGCCTGCTCTCTGGGCCTTGGATGGTTTAACACACTATTCAGTAGTGCTGCGAAATCCGGGCTCCAGCAGACACTCCAGATGAGCCCATGGATATTGGGGATATCAACTGGGAAGTCAAAAAAGAAACTGATTACATGAATGCATTATTCGCTGTAATTATTTCATTAGCTACCATTTCATACATACATGCACCAATATAAACCTGCTGCAGGAATTTAGTGTATTAACAACCCCTTACCTCCAGCAAGAAGAAATTTGAATATAAATGCATCACATTTGTGCTTACTGCTTACAGCTTTCTGCATAAATACACCTGACAGCAGTTACAGTTGTGTGTTACAGTGGTCTTTTGACCAGCTTTTTTTTTTGTGATTCAGTGTCATTCATGTTTTTTCTGGCATAGTTTTCCATCAAATTTCTTGAATCTACTTTCTTTTTGCTGCCTATCTCTGCCTCTCTGTCTCTCTGCTGATCTGTTCTTTGTGGCTCATAGGTCTGGGGATAGATCGTCTTTTTTAATGGTCCTTCACGTAATGCCTTTCAAGACCCACTTTATCTGTGGTTCAGCCATTGTTCTCAGTAGATTTACACCATTCTTCCTCAAAGATATGTATCTATTGACACAGTAGCTAATTTTCTCTGTGTCTCAAGGCTGCAAGTTGTCGTGGGATGCCCTAGCTTCAAATCATTATTCTGGAAGGAAGTAATGGCTTATGTCACTCTAACTGATTAAAAGACCAATCAATAACCACTTAAAAGTAAGCTCACATGACCACCAATAATGCTGTGCTGGTGTTCATGGGGATGTCTTTTTTTTTTTTTTTTTTTTTTTTCAGTTTAGACTGAACACAGCCATAAAAGTTAGGAAACAATTTGTCAAGTTTTCCAGTGTCTCTCACAGGTAGATAGGGCTGTAACAGCCCTACATTTGGTACTTGCAAGCGTCATCTCTTACCAACTCCATTAATATTACCTAGGAAAAACAGGCCATCTGCCCCTTACCAATGATGTTAATATCATCTCTGATATTAAGCTTTTTGTGTAGGTCTGTAGGATGTTTTGCTGACTACTACCCATTTCCTAGACCAGGTCTGTTCTGGAAGCCATATATCTGTGCTTACTAAACAGTGCATAGAAATTAATAAATTTGGGGAAGAAACATGTCCAGTGTAAAACCAATGGGGCCTCTGGGCTTTTGAGGTAGATCTAACTTGTCAGTTGAGTGAGTTCCTGTACACCAGGATATTTCAGCCTCCAAAGAACCAGATGGGCATGCCCTTTACTGGATGCCCAGGTTGTGAGGACCTTTATATGGTCTCCAAAACCACAGCCCACAATAGCCACAGATTGATGGCATCCTGGGAAAAAAAAAAAAAAAAAAAAAAAAAGAGAGAGAGAGAAAGACACCTATCTGAGCAAGTCTCAGGGTTAATCTCACAGATGTCATCAGCTCCAAAATAAGTTTCCCCACAGAGAGAAGAAATCACTTAGAAGTGCCAAGCCCTTTCACTTCCCTTCAGGACACTCTAACGAAATATCTGAGCTCGTGCTTCACTTCAAGAAAGCCCGATTTTCCTGTGCTTTGTCACAGATTATGTCATCAAAGAGTGGCCCACTTCCTGCAGTTGTCAACTACTACATTGGTATTCTTATCAGAATGAGGACTAAGACACAAGGGCCAATGGAGAAAGTAGTATCTATCCCTTGTGTTGCTTTAGGAAGGAAACTAAGCAGACACAGTCCCCATAGCCCTACTTCTTGCCTTCTACTGTACCACCTGTCACTTTCTTTTTTCTTTTTTTTTTTTTTCCAAGCAAAAAAGGCCAGAAGGGAAAAGAACAATTTTTCAAAACAAGTCAAAAGAAGACAATGGAGATTGGGAGAGCAGTTTCTCTTCCATGGGTGCCGGAGAGAGACACCCTAAATCTGGCAAAACCTTCACCAACACAGTTCCACCCACTCCAGCGGCACCAACACATCTCTGAACCACACATTTTCCCATTTCCTGCATCTGGAATGATACAGATGAGAGAGTTTTATTCCCCTCTGTCTTGCATTTCTCTTTTCAAACTGGTTATGGTTGGTTGGTTCCCCTTCTTTGTTCTTTCTTCCTTTCTTTCGTTCTATCTTTCGGCTTCTCTTTCCCTTTCCTTTCTACGTTTGTGTTCATGAGCAAAGTGTTTTGTTTTGTTTCAGTCTTTTGATTTCAATTGCAGTCAGATGGCAGTGCCCCTTTACGGCATGACGCTCAAATGTTCCAAGTGTGGAGTAGTTTCTTCTGCAGAAGTTTCGGCCACAGCCACCAGTAACGCCATGTTAGTTCCTCTAATTTCAACTTCTTTTCTTTCTTTCTCACCTCCTTTTTTTTTGATTTCCCTCTTTCATCCCCCTCCTTTGCCAGTCCTTGTTTGTTTTCTCTCCCCATGCCCCTGCCCGTGTCCCCACATCCCACCTGCTCCTTGACCTCATTCTGTGGGCCATGAGTAGTGTAGGATTTCTGAAACATCCTGGGAACAAAAGTTGATGGGCTGTAACCTACAAAGCTCTTTAGAATATGGCTGAGCATATGAGCAGCCTACACAAGACAATGGGACTGTTCATTTGCTTAAATTTGGGTATACACTTCTTAATGCCCCAATTCAGTTTGGTTTTTGGAGTTAGAGACTGTGGTTCCCATTGATATTGATGGTAGAATATTAGGGCCTCAAACTCCAATTTAACTGAACAATTAAGCATGTACTGGAGTCTCTGACTCCCATGAGACTAGAGAGAATTGACTACAGTTTTAATGAGTTGGTGACTTACCTCTACAGACTGTCTTTTTAGACAGGGTTAGAGTTAGGTCTGGTACTTCAGAGGGCTGTAGTTGAGATTTGATAAGAGTTGGCTGCCTCTTGCAGTCCTCCAACAGCACTTGCAATGACATCTCTCCATCTTAAAGCATTCTATAGCTCTGGTTTTGAAAATCAAATGTTGTTAGAACTCTTCTTAGGTGCAAATAGAGTTAGTAAAAAAAAAAAGCCATAGCTTTAAAAATGTCATAACTTTGTTCTTCTGGAATAATTGATGCTATTCATATTGCTGGCTTTTTTTTCCCCCCAAGGTTAAGGTAGGAGGGAGAGCAGAGAAGGGAAGATTGATCTTTCCCCTTGTGAAATTATATTTTTTACTTTCATTATTTGTTTATCATTTCTGAGTAATTATTTATTTTGCTTTAAGTTTCTAGAGCAATGTACACTATATAAAATGTACAAAAGAAATATTGTCAGCATTAAACATGTACAGTTTGTAAAACTCCTACCTTTGATCAATTTAATGATCAGAATGGAGAAACATAAAAGAAAAATACAAGTGTTTTTCCATGATGTTTTCATATCTAGATTTTTTTTTAGAAAGAGTGTATAATTCTGAAAAATTATCTATTGTTGTTAGGAAACAAAAAAGAAAAGATTTGGTCACCTTTATTAAGAGTTAAGATTTCCTATGAGATGCAAAAGTGAAACAAAATCTCATTTATTTTTTCACTGCTGAGCTTTTTGTTTACATTTTGCAGCAGTGGCCAGCTGAGGTGGTGAAATGGAATTGGTCCAGAGCACATACCACGAGTTGGAATTAGGAGGTCACTGCCTTTTGGTTTTCCATGTCTTCAGAGGAGTGTTTAAACCCACAGAAGACTTACTGTTAATCAGACTATTAAAAACATTCAGTTGATAGTAAATTCCTTAAGTAAAACAAATCCTTCTCCTGTGCTATTTGATTATTTGACCTTGGTCTGTCATAAATCAAATAACTGATTCATCTTAAAATCTGCAAAAATGGGATTTGAAATACCAGTCTCTTGATGTTTTGGTTTAATTGGCTTGATAGAGATTGGAGGAGTCTTTTGAAAGTTTATGGGATATTTTGGTTTTTGGGTTTTTTTTCAGCAAAAGATAGATCTTTCAGCAAAAGATAGATACGTAAGTGATTAATGCTATGGTTGATTCGGTTTTGTGTCCTGAAGTTTACTATGGTCTTGTCCTTGAAAAAAGACAGCTGAGATAAATTAGATTACCCAGTCTTGTCCTGATCTGACCCTTGTCAGCCACTTCATTCTGCAGCTGAACTGTTTATTTTTTATTATTATTATTCCTCCAAATCTATTGTAAATGAGATTGTCAATAAGATAAAACCCTGACTATGCTACACGTCACTACTGCCATTCCTCTGGCATTGATCCTAGACTTTGGGCCAGCTTTACCATTTAATTTTGAAGTCTTCTAGCAGAAATTAGATGCCATAAGGATTGCTACCGCTCCCATGACATGGAATTAGCCACATTGTTTGGTAGAGAGCACATTAAGTGTATTACTGTGTTGTTCCTGCTGGAATTACTCAAGACACATCCAGCTCTCCTCCTGTGAGACCTGTAGATTTCAGAGTCTCATGTGTGGGGTAGAGTGGCATGATAAGATGCATCCTACTTCTTTTTTTGCCTATTCTTTTGGCTTTTGGAAATCATAACAGTTTTGAGCAGCACATTATGGTAATACCTCTGTGTCCTAAGGGAGAAACATCCCAAGAAAGGGATGTGTAACTGGGAGAAGTCAAAGCAAAGCACTAATGGAAGAGCAGATAGCAATTATGGCAGGAAAGAAAAAATACGTTGGACATTGTGCCACTTTTTTATTAGGGAAGTGCTAAAAGGGAAAGCATTGTATCTTGCTGTTAAATATAAGCCATGCTTGACAGCTGTTAAGAAAAATGCTCTCTCCCTGTGATCTGCTCTGGAGTAGTTCCTGGGCACATTTTGCCATTGAAAAGATGTATTTTATCACCTTTCTTTCCTTTTAACTGTGCTTTATAATTCATTTGTCTTTGCCACCTGTGAAAAATTTTGATCTGAGACTGAAATAGATAAAAAAAAAATCTTGAGTAAGGAAGCCTTGTGTTTCTCTGCTCCGCATACATGATAATTGCATGCACAGTAGTATTTTTCTAGTTACAAATTTCCTTTCTTGGTAATATGGAAACAATACTAAAGGGAGTTCCTCCAAAACTATCCCTAAGGTTCCATCAACACTTATGTTCTTGTTTTTAAGGAATAATAGAAGAGAAGGAATAAATTGAAAGAGAAGGAATAAAGGAAATACTTGTACTGTGTTTTTTTCTTTAGCAGAAATGCTGTGAAATAGAGGCAGGCACCTTCATAAAGCTCTCCAAAATGGGAACCATCCCCTCTGTGCAGCATGTGAGGGGCAGCCCCTTCATCTTGTGTGTCCGTTTCCACAGCTCTTCCCCAGAAGCTGCTTTCTGAGTTAGAATCTTCCTTCTGTTATTTCTTTAGCTTATTGTACCAGCTACCAGTCAGACTTGAGTAATGAGAGGCATTGATCACTTACCTCTTTATAATGGCTCTTTACATCTTCATTGACATGTACTGCGTGTCCTTCTCCTGCTTGCCCTTTGTCAGGACCCAGACCTCTTAAACTTTCTTTATGTAGCTCTTTGTCTACAAAAAACTTTTTTTCTCTTTCCATTACTAACCTCTAAGTCTCATCAGTTTGTCCTGTTTCTTTTGCAAAGATGAAGAATCCTGAAGCGAAAGGAAGTTAAGGAACAAAACCACAATTAGCCTTTGACATTCTGACCAAAAACATTGATTTGTTTGCTTCCAGAGCTGGGTCTCTTAAGTGCTGTCATCCCAAGGTGAAGTTTTTGTCCTACTAGGTGAAACTTTGGGCAGTGTTACCAAAGCGTTTTCATGTTGTCACATCCCATTGTAGCAACCCAGACCTGGTTGCGTTGTGGTGTGGCATTGCCGTATCCCAAGGTAATGGCATTTCCCTACGAAGCAGCAGGAACACGGGCTGGTGGGGAAGAACAGCATGACATGACAACTGTACTGCTGAGTAACATTCATGGACATCACACATCCGTCATCATGCTTCAACAATGGAGCGTAATGCTATTCCCTTTATAACATTACTGTCATTCCTAATGAGTGCTGTGATGTATGGAACAGATAAAAGGAAAAATGCCTACTTCATTTGCCAGCTAAAGCAGTTAGTCCTTTGTCTCAAGCAATAGAAATCCTGGGTTCATTGATCACAGACAATCCATAATGAAGAATTATTAAGTAATCACAATGTCATTAGATAACAAATCATCATTTCACGTTGCATAGCACTGTGATGTTATTTAGATCCTGAAGCTACTCTGCACTTCTTGGAAAAGGAAGAGACCAAAAAGTGGCAGAAGTATGAAGTCTGCAATGGATTCAATTCATTGCAGGTGGAATTAAGGGCAATTTCACAGAAGATCCAGTTATCTTCCCTTGAGTTTTCTTCTCAAATTTCAGACTTGATACAATTTTTTTAATAGATTTTTTTTTTTTTTTTTTTTTGCATTTAATATTTCCAAAGCTAAGCAGAGCCAGGAAAGTAAAATTAGTTATAGTCCTATGACCCACTGCCATCTGCTACCTGAGAATAAAGATTATGCATTTAATGTCAACCAACATTTCCTTAGCATTTCTAAGGGATGAATACTATTGAGTTGTCAGCACCTGTGAGATGAATCACAAAGAGAGATCAGAAAGTCAGGCCATACTTGTAGCTGGTGTAAATCACTACATCTTAGTTGGGAAAATTCTGATTTACACCACCCAAGTATCTGGCATAATGCTATTTTCATCATCCGAGGTGGGAGTGTGGTGAGAATGCTGCTAGTAAGGTTGCTTATATGTGATCTGCAGTGAAGTTAATCAAGATGTCTTGTTTCAGAAGATATTTAAACACTTTGCCTATATGAAGAATCATAGAATATGAGGCTAGAAAGGACTCACTGTGTCCAGACAAAGGGCTACAGAAGCTCTGAATGCATTCCAGTGTAGTTCATCATTTTGTCTTTCATGTTGCTGGTGCTACTGCACACATCTGTGTTATTAAGAGCATGATGGGAGACCACATAATTCTAGAAAACAGGAGTTGTCTGATAGGAGCTTCTCTAGCACAGTCTGTTTATTCTCCCTGTTATCAGCAGGCAATTTTGCAGGTTGCTTCTAGAATAACTTCCTTTACCAAGCCATAGACCAGACATATTGCCTTGCTGATCCTTGCATGGAAAACATACTTAGAATGGCACATTGTGGAGAAAGCCTCATCTTTCCAATTTTCTGCCTCTTTGGTTTTCTTTTCTCTCTGCTTACTACAAGTTTTATTAATGCCCCACTGCCATAATAGCAATGTGAAATTTCACTTAATTCAGTATGCTGAGTCAGATTTGGGGGGCCGAGGTGGAACACAAACATTTATTTAGGGGTTGGTTGTTTTGTTTTTTTCCAAGCAGCATTTTAAAAATAAAAGAACTTTCCATTCTATCATCCTGCATGAAAACTCCAGATATGTAGATTGTAAATGTAGATATGTAGATGTAATGGCCTTTAACTTACATGAAAAACTCATAATGCTTGATTTAGTTGAAGAAAAGTAAATGTCATTTATCCGTTCCCATAGGTAAATTATATTGCTTAAGTATACCACTGAGGAACACATATGAATCTGAACTGTCAGCAGAAATATTTACAGGGAAAGTATCATTGTGACTACACAGATAACCGATCACTTAGGTGTATGGTCGTTACAGCACAAGTGATGCAGGAATCCTTGAAAGTCTCTGAACTGAAGTTAGGATATTAAATCCTAATGTCCAAACCTGTTCTTTAATCCAGCTTTGTTCAGGTAAATCTCTCAGGGAGGTCTGTGAGGGTGGTACCTGGATAACAGGCAGGTAAACGCTATTAAAAACTTGATTATAGCATGCAGTGGTAATTAAGTCACATGTGAATACTGTAAAATGTATGTTATGATATCCGTCCTATAATTTATTGTGTCGCTTATATGTGTTTGTTGGTAAATAGTTCGAGGTTTCATATGCAGAAAATCTTGAAACTCAACTTGTTACTTAGTCTGGACACGTCTTCTCTTGTTATTTAGACATAGCCCCACCAAAAAAATGCTTAGTATTTGTAAAGCACTCAGATCTATAGGATAACTGATAGCTAATATTACATCAACTTCCTAAAATGTTCATAACATTCAATTAAAATCACTTGGGACCCTTTCTATGAGAGAGCTAAATGACTGAATTATTCACAGAAGAAGAACTGCTTTCTCATTTCTAGAGTCATTATGCATAGAAAAGACTTGGGGGTCCGTGTGAAAGTACTTGCATTGCCGAAGACTATTTTGTCCAGTTTTTTTTCAGTGTGGATTAAAAAGCGGTTTCAACACAGCATGTCCCCTCAAGAATAAATTTATCTGTAGCGATTTTGCAAAGGGTAAAAGAATTGCAGGTTTTCAAATCATTCAGCTGGGAAGATCACAGGAGAAAGCAGGAATTTTCTGCTCACAGATAGTTTGAGCAAGATATCTGGATACTCTGATGCAGTCTTGTAGGGAGCATCTGCTGTAAAGGGAGCTATTTTGCAACAGCAAGAGCAGATCAAGCTCCACGTCAGCTCTGTGCTCATCTGTTTTAATTATTTGGAACCGTGATACATGTTCCCACCTGATAGTGTCTTCCATGTGCTGTAGAAGTCCCAATGTCTGTAACTTGAGTATGGACAACCATCACGACAAACCAGCCTCTGCTGCAGCTGTTCTGCTTCCATCTGGCAACCTAAAGTGATTGTGTTTTGTCTCCCATCCCCTTGGGAAACACCACAGTGGTGAAGCAGGGGTATAGAGTGGGAAGGGCATGAAGGGGAAGGTGAGGTATCTACCTCCTTCCTACCCATCTCGATTTTTATCCATAAGTGCATCATGGCTAGTAGTCCCTCCCTTACAAATGTGTGTCACCTGCTTTGGTAGTGTGAGTGTGCAAAGCATTCTCCTGCTTCCCCTGGGAGAGGGGCTTGGAAAACATCTAGTATAAGTGCACGTTTACCAAGGAAAGGTCTTCTGAAGCCCCATGGGATCAGGAGGCTGAATTAGCATCCCACATGGAAGTGGATGATGCAAATGTTGAATTCTCTTTTCCTCTTCCTTAACAGGGCATCTCTTTGGAGTTCCTGCGTGGTCCTACCTCTCCTGGCTCTGACCTGGATGTCTGCAGTCCTGGCAATCACGGATCGGCGGTCAGCACTCTTCCAGATCCTTTTTGCTGTCTTTGACTCACTGGAGGGTTTCGTCATCGTGATGGTCCATTGCATCCTAAGGCGAGAGGTGAGCACAATGAGTGGTTCTTTTATATGTGGCCAACATATTTCCTATAGCAAGCATCAAAAAATGTGCAGTCAGCCTGTCAACAGTGACCATAGAAATGGCCATGACATTATCGGACAGAGGAAGATGGGTGAGATGGATGGATGGATGGATGAATGGATGGATGAGTCAATGATTGTCATACTTTATGTAGTATAGACTGGATAGAGTGGAATTTTGGGAACATTTTTATTTCAGTTTGTTTTCTAGATTTCTATCACACAGTCTTTTGCTTACTTAACACAAAAATTAGTATTTTCAAAAGTGTTCCATCCCATTGGAAATGGAATATTAGCCAAAACAAGTTTGTTATTTGATTTTGAGATGGAAAATATGTACTGTGTCAGTTTACAGAATGGCTATATGTTGACACCGGTATCTGGATATTAGAATTAGAAAGTAAAGTTAGCTATAATCCAACCAGGATATTGAGCAAATTTTCTTCAGCCTCCCTGTGGGTATTTAAAGTTGTAAATTATATTGGGGCAGCAAATGAAGAATATTTTATGCTTCTTTTATTCTTTTCATTTTAATGAGTGAATAGGCTATTAATAACAAAGACAGGAAGCTTTTTTTTTTTCCCAATACTCATTTTATCTTCCTACAGTTCATTTAAATTAAGTAAAATAGATTATTCTTTATGTCAGACAAATGAAATCAATGGAATTACGTACAAGTTTGGCTGAGACTCCTTTAACTAATTGCATTATGAATTTGGGGTTGTGTTTAACTCCCACTGCAGTCACTCAGATTTTTGCATTGATTTTAGTGATTTTGGGATCAGATATTTAATAAAATCATTGTAGCATTGTAATCACACTTACTAGATCTAAATATAAGGATTTATGCAATAGCGTGCATCATAAAAATATTGCAAGCAGTGAAGTAAAAAAGTTTTCCCTCTTGACTGTATAAATCAAAATACTGGAAGTGACCAAGTATGACGCAGGGTACCTGTAAAACCTTTGAACTGCTCTATTAATGTGTATTAGTGTGTAAGATTTGTAACCTCTGAATGACTTGAATAACAGAGTGCTACTGAAGCAGGAGCCTCGTTGTTCTAAGCCACCAAGGACTATAAGATTTTCTTTTTAGCAGAATTTCATATGGTTTGCTTTTATATGTTATTCTTTTCAACTCTGTCTTTCACAAATCCATTTGGTTCTGCAGGTCCAAGATGCTGTCAAGTGCCGAGTTGTGGATCGTCAAGAAGAGGGCAATGGAGACTCTGGAGGGTCATTTCAGAATGGACATGCTCAGCTAATGGTAGGAAAAAGTACCATCTAGTCTATTATTAAGGATCTGGGGATTTTTTAAACCAATAACAGATAAACAAACTGCTTTCTCTGTTTGACATTTTGCAATCATCAGTCATTTTTCCTTTAAAACTACGCCTAAGCAAATGTAATGCGTTCCTTAGGCTCTTTTGTTCATCCACAAATCATGTTTCATTTCATTATAGTATTCAGGAACTCAAAATTTCAGTCTCATAGCATTAGGTTTTACAGACATCTTGGCACTAAGTCTGACCAGATACTTTCCTTCCTAGGAAAAAAAAAAAGTTGTATCTGCTCCAAGGTCAAATGAAGATGGTATAATAATCATTTGATTTCTTAGGTTGGTGTAGGGATTTCCATGCAAGACTTGGACAAGTTTCAAAGCAGACCAGTTTAGGATTTTCCTCTGCCCTTTTGTACAGTGCTCTTTGCCAGAGATGTGACAGGCTTATTCATACTGAAATATTAATAGAGTTTAATACTGCAAAACGTTATTAGTTCATCTACTTAAATTCCACCTACATCACAACCCAGTGCATTTCTTCTAGGCCTTCCTGTGCTAAGCTAAGTGGCTTGGCTGAAAGATGTCATTTCAAAAAACAGTCTTTTAAGTCAGACATGCAGTTCTTGGGTGTATGCACCTCACAGGTGATTGATAAAAACAGGTGCATCATTTCAGCATTAAATGTGTAGGGTTCACATTTTGATACTTAAGTTCTTACTGTGCTCTTTTATGTTTAATTAGAAAGTCCTTTGTGTGCCAAGTACTTTCTTCTTTCAATATTAGATACCATAATCATATCCCTTTTTTGGCAAAGTAACACACTGAGTTCTTTGATTCTAGCTCTGTCACACATTTGCCCTCAAATTATTTCTGACTTTCCCATATACTTTCCAGTTTTTCAGTATCCCTCGAAAATATAGATACTACACTTGTTACTCTCTTGCCACCATCCCCAGCAATACATTCTGAATTCTCAGCTTTTTGTCCTTCTGTGTACAGCTCTATGTTTTCATTAGTTATTTACCACTTCAAAAACTCTACAGACTGCAAATTTTTAGCTTCCTTTTGGAAGTTCATGGAAGTGTTGAAAAATAGACAGTTTACAATCAGTTTCTTCCCATCCAAGCAAGCAAGCAAGCAAAAAACAAACAAACAAAAACAAACACAAATGATGGCTCTTCACTGATATTTTTGGAGAGATGCAGTGTTATTTTATAGTGACTCTGTCATACCCTAATCGAAAAAATCAAAGGCTTTGCAGGACCGCATTTTTGCCTTTACTCTTTTAAGTAATCTCAATATACACTCAGTGAATGGAAAGAAATTTAATGAGATAGAACTGTTTTTCCTATGGTCTTGTTGACTGGTATTAAATATACACTTGACCTTATTAATTTGTCAGTAGGAATAGTACAAACTGTTTTGTTTTGTCATTCTGGAAATCCTATCAGGCAAGTGTGATTATATTTTGTTTTCTATTTTATCCCACTTGCTCTTTTTAGCATAAGCCCAGTATTAAATTTCTCTTCTGTTATTTTCATATTTCCTTAATATTCCCAAATTTACTACGAAATTAGATAGCAAGCTTGAGAGAATTCTTCAGCCAACTCTCCTAAGACTCTTGAATCTGAACCTGCTGATTTTGAACAGTTTATTGCAGGGGGCTATTTTTAACAGTATTTTTAGTTACTATGTCACTGGAATGTGTTTCATCAGTTAATACACGTACATTAAGTGCCTTCATTCCCAAGTGATACCAGAAATAATCAATTAACTCTTCTACTTTTCGTTAGCTTGTGGCCTTTCCATCGCTCCATGAAAACTCATGACCCTTTGTGACACACTATCCAGTTCTTTGAAATGTTACCTGTGGAGAGCTTCAGGAAAAGCACTAATTTACACTGGGAGAAGGGATGAGTTTTATTTGACTGTGTAGGCAATTTGAAAAACTTTTGCAGTGTTTGCTCCTACAAGGACTATTATTTTTATATGCTAAGAGTTTTAGGTGCAGAAACATATTTGCACTGTCTATGACACACTAATTGATGATGAGTAAACACAGTAGGTATAGAGGGCTTTCAAAGGTATCCTTGGATCTTTGAAGCTGATGGGAAATCTGCTTAGATTAAGTATGGGGAGATAAATACAAGGCAAAACAGGCCAGAAATCTGTCCCCTGTGTTCTAGGAATGTGTATAAAAATATTTCAGGCAAAGATTTCAATTTGGCAGTCGTGGAAGTAGTTTATGGATGAGCAAAAGAATCCAGCTTCAAAGCAGTGTTACAGCTTTAACGTTGCCTGAGAGTCATAGTTGGGAATAAATAGATAGTCTTGTTTTCCATGTTTCTAAGGCGAGCACAAATTCCTCAGCTTCACTCTTTGGGTAGATTTTGTCTATCTAATGGGTTAAAGCATTTTTGCATTCCAGGTATCTGTCTTTCCCTCTCAGTTCCTATTGACAATGTCTTCTGTGTTCTCTGTCTTTCAGACCGATTTTGAGAAGGATGTGGATATGGCTTGTAGATCAGGTGAGCACATCACAGGTGAGAATCAGCAAGTGACCTGGTTTGGGGATTGAACTAGGCCATTTTTTTCCTTCCTGTTTTATTTCTGTGTGTTTTAGTGGCTTGCATGTACATAGCCCTTACTCTCAGCCTTGCCTAAAATGAAACAACCCGTCTAGTTCTACCTTGTGCTTTGCTTACTGTCTTTCCCCATAGCTTTCTTGGCTTTTCAGCTAAGATGAAGCCTTGCCTCCGAGGTCTTATTTCTTATGTGTGGCCCATTTCACATGGTGGCAGAGAAGAGTATCCAGGAATAAGAGATCTGTTTCATCTCTTCCCACTGAGATCCTTCTTTGCTTTAGCAGCCCCTTTCCAAGGCTAACCTCAAACAACTCTGTACTCAAGAGAGGTGTCTTGGAGAAGATCTGGAATCTGGATGAACTTCCCTCCATTCCAGAAAGAAGAATTATGGGGTCCTCCTGATCCCATAAACACATTTGGTACAGTTGTAGAGTGTCTGTACCTATGGAGGTGGCTCAGGTCTCTCTTTACCTGAACCTTTCTCCTGTGTGTTGTATGACACACAACATTCATTTTGATCCTGAAGATCTGCGTCGGCTGACTGTCCCTTTCTCTAAGGAATGTCTTTTCTCCCATGTCCTTGGGGGTATCTGTGCTGTCCAGAGTCTGCTTTGCCGCCTGTTTGTTTTTGTACGCTTTGTCCTCTCCTACCCCTGATCACTTGGCTGATATTAATCTTATCCTTTGTAGATGTCTAGGCTTTATTTTACCATCCCAGACTTCTCTCCTCTTGCAAGCAAGAGTTATTCCAGCTTGCTTGGCACTTGCAAATAATTCACACCCTCCAAACCAGGATCTCCCTAGTCAAGGACAGTACATAGTTTATGTGTAGTTAGTATAATGTGAAAGTTTTTTCTCTTCTTCTTCATTTTTCTTCCCTTCTTCATTCCTTTCTCTCTTTTTTTCTGTTTTTTCCCTTTCTCTCTTCCTTTTGCCCTCTCCCTCCCTTTATTTCTCTCTGTTTTTATATATATAGCTACCTGTCCTTTTCATTTATCTTTTTCTTCCTCGAATCTATCATTTATTTATCTGTTTCTAATATGTTTAATTTATCTGTTTTTTTCCTACCTAGCAATCACTTATTTATCTCTGTCCTCAACCGTCTGTCCTGCTGTACCTGTTATTTATGTATTGCAATCTCTGTCAACATATATCTCTGTCACTGTGTTCCTGTGTATTGTCCATCACTGTCACTATCATTTATCTATCTAATATCTATCTATATCTTATTTATCGTTTTCTGTCTTTTTCTGTGCCTCACTCCCTCTCTCTATGTCTATCAGAGTCACAGTATATTTATCTCATTTACCCATATGATATCTTATTTCATGGTCTCTTTCTGAACATTTATCTCTTTTGAGGGTCTCTCCATTTTTTTTTCTGTTTCTCTGCCTCACACTCTCTAATTGTATTTCTAGCTGTCTTCCTCTTCTCATTTGTCTCTCTCCTTCATTTTTGACATTGAAGAACTGGCTTCCAAAAAAAAAAAAAAAAAAAAACCTGCACATGAGACCAGGTCTCTCTTCACCATATACTCAGCAAACATGCACCCAGGCTGGTTTTTGGGGAAGAAAACCAGCTGCACACACCGCAGCAGTCCAGTTTGTAGTACTGGGGAGCACAAGCCCTGAAAACCAAGACAGATATCAAGAGTCCTGCAATACAGGAACCATTCTGGGTCTGCTACGAAGTTTCTTGCTCCTAACTCAAGCTTCCCAGGGGAAAGGAAGGAGTTGCTTGCTTTCATGTGTCTTCAGGGCAGATGACCCTGGATGAGCACCTTGCTAACAGCCTAGGCTTCCCTTCCTTTGCCAGCATCCATTATATAATTTATTTGTATCTTTCATCTGCCTGAAGAGATAAGCTACCTTTGAAAAAGTTCTATCATTCAGTGCCACTATCTTGAGACAGTTTATTAATAACCAACACTGATTTGGAGACCATTCTTTGGTCTCCAAGGTGCTCTCCAAGGACTACTCTGTCTCCAAACCTACTTGATGCAGCTGACATGAATATGGAGAAGAGCCTGAATCAATAAACTTCACAGTCAATGCCAAGCTAAGGGTTAGAGTTCGCTAGCATCTCCCTGCAGTCTATAGTAGGAGTACATTGTAATGCTCTGATTTATCCTGGCACGTCTTCTAGCAATGTCAGGATAACTATGGATGCCATAGTTGCACCCAATATGTTTAGCTTTTAGAGATTTTGAAAGATGATTTATTTCATTTGTTTTCCCTGTAATTATGCCTTGTTTTCTCCATGGTTTTTGATGGCATCTTTGTTCTTCCACCACCATCCCTCCTGGTATGAATTACCAGGAAGACAGCAGTGCCCTCAGTCCAGTGAGATATCTGCCTCCATCACAGGTAGAGCAGCTGGATCATGTCAGGTTATTCTCAGGCTCCATTGGAAAAAAAAAAAAAAAAAAAAGAAGTAAAAAGAACCTTTGTGTTTTCTTCTGTGGAGAGTGAGGGGGAAGATGCATTTATTTCTCATGCTGAAATGCTGGGTAAGTAGGATTTGGTCCCTGAAGACACCAAGGCCTATGTCATTAGTCCTGTAAAGTCTTGGCTGCAGCCAGAAACCAATGGAACAATAAATTTTTATACCTAGAAATGGATGTTTTGTAGTGGATGGTATTGTGTGGGAATGAGCTTCTTTGTGTCTTGTGTATACCTCCTAGTTGACATGTTCACCCGATGCTCAGATTAAGGATTTCTTCTGCTATTAAGGCATGTTCATGGAACTCTGTTTTTATCCTCAAGGCAAATTGAGAAGCAGCAAATAATTAACTCTTAAAAAGGCTTGCCATGATTACTGGAACATAAGTTTTTGGGAGCACTAATTAGAAACTCATTAAAAAATACGCTTTTGTCTCGAAATACCAATTCATTGACCTGGAAACTCTGGGAAAAGATCAACCTGAAGTAGTTCAGTGAAAAAGAAAAAAAAAAAAAAAAAAGGCACTGGCATTTTGTAATTGTAGTTAATGCTGCAAGCTGAATCAAATCCTGCTCACCATTTCTAGGCATTTTATATAAATATATATGTGTGTGTGTGTGTGTRTATGTATATGTATTCACAATGCATTCACACACTGTGTACTAAATACATATACAGGCATACATCATTTCAAGATCTTTTTATCGGTGTGATAATATCAGTCAGTCAAATTTGGAGTTTTAATGATTTAATTATGATTTCAAATAGAAATCTTGAAGCACTGAGAATTCTCTCAAAATGGGAAAGTTGTTACTTCCCTAGTTTTAGCTTTCTCTTTATCAACCTGGATTAAAAATCCAATATAAAATACTTTTTTGACACCACTACCTCTGTCTGAGAGGGCCAAAGGAACATGCTAACACCTTGTGACTGTGGTGTGGGTGTACTGTTGTGTTAATAACAGCTTAAATTAGGTGCTAATGATACATGTCTGTCCCCTTAGTGCTGAATAAAGACATCACCACCTGCAGGACCTCAACCATCACAGGAACACTGAAGCGTCCATCACTGCAGGATGAAGAGAAATTGAAACTCAATCACCAGAAGGGGTCATCAAACTTCAACAGTCTTCCAGCCAATGTCTCCAAAATGCATCTTCAGGGCTCACCTCACTACCTAGGGGCCATCAACCTGAATGAATTCAGCAATCACACACTGACCTTGAAGAAGGACAAGAACCAGCCACCCAAGTCTATTTACATCTGCGATGGGGACATCTTCAAGAAGCTGGATTCAGAACTCTCCCGGGCACAAGAGCAAACACTGGACACCAGCTACGTAATTCTGCCTACCAACACATCTACTTTACGGGCCAAACCACCCAAGGATGAGAGCAAATACAGCATCAATATTGACCAGATGCCCCAGACACGGCTCATCCACCTCAGTATGGCGACTGACCCCGGCTTTGTTGTCAAGAGTCCCCCTCGAGAGCCCGTAACCATGACATGCAGTGAGGTGCAAGGTTCCTCCATGATACAACAGCAGCAGCAGCTGCCTCCACCAAACATCTCCAACGAGACACAGATTCCCAACAGCTTGTGTGACATGGGTGACTCAGGGAACTCAGGTGTAGTGTCCAAGAGCGAGACTGTCTCCACCCTCTCCATGAGCTCTTTGGAGGTGAGCATGTGAATTACTGCCTTGTTCTCAGCCCTGGATGATGTTCCACATGGGCTATACCAGATAGGAGAAGAGCCTTAGGCTAAATGCAGCCTACTTTGCAGTGTCCATACTAGAATATCATGAGTGGACCCTGGCGGATGACATGATTTTCTATTTTTTAGAATATAATTTTTATAATATAATTAAGATCTCTCATGGTTTCCACAGCCATATTTCATTCCTTGGTGAGCTCTCTTTAGCTCTACAGGCAATGCAAAGTCAAAATAAAAGTTTTAGCTTGTCAAACACTTCTCGATTTTAATGCATGGCTAGCATTACCTTCTCTCCTTCCATCTTCTGCCTCTGTTTCACATTTTGATGATTTTAGTCATAATGCAAATGAGAAAATCCCAATGGTCACAGATCTAAATGCCCTTAAAGCAAGCCCCACAACTCTCAGCATCAAAGAGATTTCAGATGTTTTGCATAAATGCAGTCTTCTTCTTCTGATTTATGATAGCTTACTACATATCTTAGCACTTCTCTCCCGGCTGTAGAACTTACACTAATGTCCATATTAGTTTTTGCACTTTCTCAAGTATTAGTTTTTGTGCTTTCTCAAGATTCTAGCTTGGATTCTTTTTTTCTGCCCATTCTGTGATCATTTACAAGCTCATATTAAGACAGGGACTTGAATCAAAGTCCTGTGCTTATCTGCACCCATGCCCAGCCCTCCCTGGGGCTTGATGTTCTTCCTCATTAATAGCCATTTCCAGCTTCACCCCATGGTAATACATGAGGTCCAAATTGTTTGTCCTTTCCATAAGGAAAAGCCAGAGAGACATGTTAAAGGTTCAGGAAGAAGGAATGGTAGAGAGACCCTTTCTGTTCTGTCTACTGTGTGGTTCAGTTTCTGCACAGCCACCAGCATCACTAATATTCAACCATCTCTCTTTTTCTTTTGAATCTCCAGAGGCGGAAATCTCGGTATGCAGAGCTAGATTTTGAGGTGAGTATTTCTTTTTTCAACAAATGTGTTTACTGGAGGGCAGAGTGAGAAAGAGACATTTTCCTTTCTTTTCTCTCTAACATCTTTGCAGGGAAGAGCTACTTCAGGGTATGAAATGGTGGGTGGAAAGAGTTGTGCAGGCTACCTAGTAAGAGTTCCCTGGAATGGCTAAATAAATGGGTGATTTACAGCGATTCTTGCTTAATTGATTAAGCAGTAGCTGCTCTGTAAATATTTGACCTAAATTGGTTTTCACAGGACCTGTAAACAGTCTCCTCTGTGAGCAAAATGTTTATGAGCTGAGAGAGTACTACAATAGCTGGACTCCATTCCTGCCTGGGAAGCACAATATACCATTTACTTGGAGGACTAAAATGCCTTATCTTTTATGCACATATTCTCGTTTTGTTTTGTTTTGTTTTTTTAAAGGCTTCTCATGTGTCCTCACCATCAAAACCCTACATTAACCCTAGTCACTCACACCCAGTAATGACCCTCATATAATCTGCTCAAGAGAAAGAACTATCTGTACACATCAAGAAATGTCTGTCCTCACAGCTGAGATGCAGAGTGGAAAGTTTTGAAAGAGAAGGGCCAATCCACACAGAGAGGCCGTGGGGCTACTGGCAGCTAGTGCAGCTCTCCTGAGTTTAATAGCTTACTTGACTGCTTTTCCCTTCAAGGCTGCTGTCTTAGTCCAAAACAAGGAGTCACATTAAAGCCCACAGGGAATTACCTTAATGCTAAGGTCAATAGGCTAGCTTCCGAGCTCAAGGTTGTGAGCTTGGTCAGAAACTGAGGTACTCTGGGTACATCTAAGCTGGTATTTTGTGTTGGTCCCAAAACATGAGAGCCACCTTCTTCAGTTTCATAGTTCTTGGTAGAGTACAAATAAACGGTCTATACCTTGCTCCTACGTACAAATGGAAGTCCATATAAAAATTGGTCCTGTCTCTCCTTGTGGACAGTAGAGGATAGAGGTGAAACATAGAAGAGCCAAAATACAAGAAAATGAAATTATGCAGTAGTTTGTGGGATAGTTTCTGACAGAGCTTCTTGTCCCAAAGTTCTACATGCCCAGATAAACTCTGAACGCATTTGCAAGGGAGGCAGTCTTCAAAGAGAGTGATCGTGGTGTCAAGTATCTTTTAGGGAAACTGAGCAAAGTTTCCAGGGTCAGCCTGGTAGACCATAATGCAGTTTTCAGCTGCAGATCTAAGTTATAGACCAAAAATCAGATTTGTCCCACTTTCTCCTTCCACATCATCCTGAAACTCAAACTCGAGGAAGTGTTATGCTGAGTTCTCAGTGACCTATGAAGCTGGCTGTACATGCAGGGCGACAGAGTTAAGCTGTAGGAAAATATGATTTTTTTGTGAGGGTGGGAGGTGTTGATTCTGTGTAGCTGGAAAGGAATTGCTGACCTATGGCTCTTGTGTTTACTTCAGAAAATCATGCACACAAGAAAACGTCACCAAGACATGTTCCAAGACCTGAACAGAAAACTGCAGCACGCAGAGAAGGAGAAAGAGTCGCCAACAACGGACAGTAAGGTTAGTCATATACTTCCAGAACCACCACTTCCTAGAGCCATCTAGTGCCAGTAGGATCACAGAGTTTGACTGAGAAGCAGAAAAGTTTAGCAGCCACTACAAAACTCTTTGGGTTTTTGTCTGTGCATGTTGCAACAAGCACATGTGCAACACAGAACATGGAGTTGCAAAGGTACCATCTATATGTCATCTCCGGAGTGACCAGCAACCCAGAAGGAAAATATCTGCCCTCATGTCATTTCATGGTGGAGAGAGTCTGCTTTCTTTAGGTATTTGTTCCTCATGTCAATGTCTGTTCTTTGCGTCGCTACTCAGGTCATCTCTGAGTGCTGAGTCCATCCATTCGTAGCTAGGAACTGGAAATTAGAACAGCTTTGTAGAAAACTTGGTGAAATGAAAATGGACAGAGAGTGAGACTAAGAAGCATTTCCTATCCCACCTGCAAGAGCTGCATTAGAGACCAAGGTGGCAATGAGAGGCATTAGCTATTTAAGAAAGTCACAGCAATGAGATTTAAGGTGTGATGGTGGCAGCCCTTCCTGAGGACTGAATGCTAGTTGAAGTGAGATGACAAGTGTTCGTAGCAGCTGCTCACTATGTGATTTTCCTGGGCAGGAGAAGTTTTCCAAGGTAATAAAAGATTTTTATGATGGCAAACTGAGGAAAAGACCTTGCAGCCTTTCAGACGGGCAAAGATTTGGTACTAGATACAGACTTCAGGAACCTGTGTGGTTAGTTATGTGGGTAACGCAGATAAGGAAGGGCAGACCTCCGGCACCTTTGTGGTATCTCAGCCTGTTATGCTTGCTGGGCAGGGGCCAAAAGCTTGCAAGGAATTGCATATTCTCCAGCAGAAGGAAAAAAAAAAAAGTGACAGAAGATGGCAGGATGAAAGGAAGCTTGGTCTGTGCCAGCCCCAACCAAGAAGAACTGCGTGCTGCTATTTTTAACATTCTCAGTTTATCTGCCAGCAATGTCAGATCCAGGTTTGAGTCTCCTTCAGCATGGCCAAAGAGGCACTTCTAGGGCTTATAGGATTCCCTTAGAGACAAGAGAAGGGTTTGGATGGTGGTTGAGTAAAGGGTTTAGCCGGGTTCTCAGTGGAAGCAGAGCTTTATTGGAGCCTTTGGTTTCCATTTACATCTCACAGCATAGCTGTGCTAAGCCTTAGAGCTGTGCTCCCGGGAAACTTTACTGTCACTGTGAATAGCAAGGTGTTGCTGTGGGCTGACCAGTGCTGTAGAAAGAAAGCAACAGTGAATCTATCAAAATAGTTCAGATCAAAGAACTATATGTTGACTCAGAATCCCAGTGTTTTTCACTGGTTTCAACTCCCTTCTTTTTCTGTTATTTAGATGTGACATAGGTGTAAAATCAGAAGTGCCTATATACCATGTAAATGCTAATCTGTGGTGTATTTCTAGGGGAGTTTATAGATTGAGATGTCTTGGGCATTTCAGAGAAGCATCCAAATCTATCTAGAATTAAAATTGCTAGTGTCTTCATCAAAGAGCTTTGAACTGCTGGAAGGAATCTGTGAAGGTGGCCTTTTGATATTGACCGATTTTTTTTCAAGCAGTGATCTTTTCTTTGATGCAATCCAAGAAGGGGGGCTTGCAAAGATCAGTATTTGGAGCTCATTAGTGGGTGTTGGTTTACCAATATTCAACATATTAAAAGAGAAAGAAAGAAAGAAAGAAAGAAAGAAAGAAAGAAAGAAAGAAAGAAAGAAAGAAAGAAAGAAAGAAAGAAAGAAAGAAAGAAAGAAAGAAAGA
>NW_020455732.1:3492101-3570018 GCF_003342845.1 Nothoprocta perdicaria
AAGGAAGGAAGGAAGGAAGGAAGGAAGGAAGGAAGGAAGGAAGGAAGGAAGGAAGGAAGGAAGGAAGGAAGGAAGAGAATCATTATAAAAAAAGGCTTTCTTTGTGTTTTTTTTTTTTTTTTCCCCCTGGCATTTGACACAAGGAACCTGTCTGGAAGCCATTTTCCTATCTTGATTTTTCCCCAAGAGAGCAAACTGGATAAAACAGATAAAAGTAACAACAAAAGAAATATTTCTCTTTTGTGTATGTTTAGGTTATAAAACGATGGAGTATTTCTTCTAGTGGAAGTGATAAAACTAACGTTAGCGTAAGTCTGACTTCTGTTTTGCATTGAAGAACTCTGTAGACCAGTCCCAAACCTTTCCATGATGCATGACTCCAAACATATTGTTTCACCGGTAGGAAACTCCTGGTCTTGCTGGCATGAACAAGGTCATAAGGATCCTGGAACCCTTGAACCTTTCACACATACTATCACAGAGCAGAAGGGATTTCTCCTGGGTTTAGACCATCTGTCTGACATGCTGCATCTTTGATTTCATTTTCAAATAAGCAACCCTTGAATGATCACCACAAAATCAAGCTACCAAGCCTGTCTCCAGCCCTGGCAATTTCCCGGCCTCTCTGGGCAGCATGACCCATTGTCCTCTATTCTTTCCATTTTATGATGTTTATCTTAATCTTCTTGCAATTCATCTATGCTTTGTAAACTCTAAGGTCAGAAAGCTGCTGAGACTTAGACCAAATGTCAGTTAAGGAGAGAATTCTTTTGGGAATTCCTAGGAGTGCTGTTGAGCATTCTTACAGTTGCTTTGGTTTTGGGTTTTGTTGTAAATAGTAGTCCTTTTTGTACTCATATGCACTGTCCAAAATTGATATCTCATCATGCTGGATGTGCAGTTCCTCTCAGACGCTCTTCTACAATGTATGATTTGCAGAAAGCACGAATAGAGTAGCAGAGTACCAGATACATCATATGTGATTACTGGCTAGAACTTCTTCAGACTTACTTGTAAAACACAATTTTTAGGAAAACTTCAGAAAAGATTTGAAGATTTGTATAATCAGTGCTTTATCAGTAGATATCTCCCTGACTGGAGAATCATCCTGACTCATTTAAATTTCAGGTAAGTATTACAGCTGTGTAAACTTTAAAGATAAAGACTGCCCTTCACTCATCATCCCAGAATGATTATTGGCAGAGTTGAAAGCAGAACTAGGGATTTCTGTGTACTTGAGATATTCCACCTCCCTCACCTCAAAGGCCTTATCAGTGTAGGAGGGACCCCCATGAAGGCAGCCAAAAGCCATGAGGGCTGCTCCCAGCTTGTTGCTCCAAGAAAGGAGCATCTGGAGTTCCCGTAGTGTTGGAAAGCATTCCTAGGGAGCTACCAGCCTGTGTTCAGGAAAGCACTCTTGCCATCCCTTGTCTCTGCTCCTCCAGATATGGAGCAGATAGGAGAATTCTGCTTTCCCCTTACCCAGTGGCCAGGGAATCACTCCCTGGGGCCCCTCTACTCCGTTGCCCTCAAGGGAGGGAAAGAGCACAGGAGTGAAAGATCTCAGAAAATCTCTTTTGTGACATGAGGAGGGGAAAATGGATGCAAAAAAAAAGGGTGTGGAATTACCAATCCCCATGACAGGCTGTCAAGGACAGATACAACAGAAAGAGAAATAGCCTGATGGCATCAGAGCATCCTGCTCCAGATCCAACCAGGAGAGCCAACCCCAGAGGCTAAACAAGTTCTCCTGGTAAAAGCACTGTTCTCATGAGACATACTCAATGATGTGCAGCTATCTCAGAGTAGCCTTTTTTAATTCATCGAACTACTGAAACATTCATAGGATCCCTACGATTCTGCAGAAGCCATTCTGCTTCTAGCAGATGCACGTAAGCCCTTAAAGTGGCTGCAGTAGAGGTCAGGAGCCTAATCCAGACCCTGTCGAGACTTGTGTGTTCCCACTGTCATCAAGTGACCTGTCATCAATTTACTAATGAGCAATGTTACCAAGATAGTAGGTTGAGGTAGGTGATTAGGAGAACAGGGATACTACCTGAAATGCAGAATATTCGGAAACTTGACCATGTTTAAAGGAGTCCTAAAAACATTTTAGCACCAGTGCTGGCTGCTGTTATTCTGATACATAATGAGTCTCACACTCTTGTGTCTGTAGGAACTAATCAGATACATAGGCATTGTTGCCCAAAGCTAATTTTTAAGCAGTAGGGAATGGTTAATATTGGCAGATTGAAATACAACAAGTCCTAATGACTGCAAGTTGAAGGTGTCAGGCTGGAAATAATGCAGTAACAGACCTCTGGAAGACCTTGCCGTGGCCTACAGTAAATTTCCCATCTCTTGCCATCTACGAGTTCAGATGCAGCAAGGAAAAAGAGATGACGTTTGAAAAATCTGCCAATAACTCTAAGAGAAGTTACAAGGTTGTAGGCAAGAATCCTTTGCAAGAAAGGACAACGAGATTCTTTTGCTTCTGTTAAACCAGACTATTCCCCCTGCAGGGACATGTTGCATGTAAAATGAGTAGTCTCAGGAACAGCTGGGTGCACTTTGCTCATTTTCCTCACAGCTGCATTGCAGCCAGCCCATGTGTGGAAATAGCACACTGTTGCTCTTTCAATTTATCCCAGACCAAATTGGGAGCTGATGAGCAGAAAACTGAGTTGTCATTTATGAAGCTTCTGATAAATGTGAATATTTATTCCCTGGACAGTTTGGGTTTTTTTGTTTGTTTGTTTGTTTTTATGTATATATTTTTTTAAGCTATGAAGCATGGAGAGGGCCAGGGGCTTGGAGATAATCACAATAGGATTTGCATTGAAAAAAAAAAATGCCACCACAAATCCAAATGATTAAAAGAGTTAAAAGCTCTCTTGGCATCTGGGATCCACCAGCTTTCACTTTTAAAATTCAAGTAAGAGGGATTGAATGGTTTCCCCCAGCCTGTTCCAAAAACTGGGCTCTTTGCTCCCGCCTCAGTCTGAGCTGAGGCTCAGCCAGCTTGAATTCATCAAAGCCATCAGGATCTTCACATATCTCTTTATAGCTCATGTAAGGCTCATTTCTCTGCCCGAACGGCCACATGGTGAAGTATCAGGTTGGTACTGACTCAGACTGCAAAGTTCTGCCTTTTCCAGCACACTCAACTCTCATTGAGTTGTTTTTCAGTCACCTTCATTCAAATTACTATAAAAGAATCCATTCAGTGACAACTTTGCTTCTAGTTTGTTTTGCCTCTCAATAGCTTTTTCTTTGTCTTACCATCTGCAGACTCAAATATGCATTTTTCCCTGCTTCCCCCTAAGTACATGAACTTCCTAAGTTCCATATTGTCAGTGTAGGGCATCTCCAGCATTGCTCTTCTCTGTAAGTTAATTACTAAGTAGATTGCTGTGCTTGCACCTGAAATCAGGAGAGGTCTCCATACATTGCAACAGCATGGCATCAAACTGGAAGCTTTGCAGCCTTTAAGGTAAGTGAGGGCTTTGTTTCTGCTGTGCTTAGCTTTGAAAGCCACGAAAGTGACACTCCTGCCTCTTCTCTTGGTGGGAGTCCTTTGATCCAGTTCCATTACAGAAGTTTGAATTGCATACATATTCCTCTCTATTTCTCTCGTTGCCAGTGTCGAGCTTTGCATTTGTTTCAAACAGCAGCTCTTTACATGTGTCAGGGTCAGCAGAAGCCTTATGCAACAAAGCTCTGCAATTTTCCATGGTTTTGCCTATTCTTTCTGATAACTCTAGAGCTTTTCAGCTCTCTGCATGTTGAATGGATTTTGCTTTGGCTGGACCCATGTGTTAGAGCCCATATACAGGCCTCTGAACTCATTCTGTAGCTTTGCATTAGGAGGTATCACAAATCTGTTTGCCTCTTAGTCCTGGCCAGCACTTGCTCTAAACCCAATAGAAAAACCCATTTCTCTGTCATTTTTAGCAGCCCTAGCATCTAAATTAGAAATACTTTCTATAATGAGGAGTACAGGATTACTACCATTCCACAGCTTATCCCAGTTTCCTTTTAGACAACGTTTCTGCCTTAATGGCTCCCTGTTCTCTTCTTAAGTCTTCAATTTTCTTAGCCTTCCACTTTAGATGCCAGAAAAAATGTACCCATTCCACCAAAACTGGCTTTGGCAACTGCCAGAGTAGCAAGAAAAAATTGATCACATTCTAAGGAAAGGAAGTCAAATACATTTGGAGCGTGAGATTTCTGTCATGGGGAAGGCTGAAAAGCAGCACATTTGTGTCTGAAACTCGTCAAAATTTCTAAGAGAAACTCTTTCTCCCCAGCTTGAGCTTGAGTCTGTATGTTTTCAGACCCTGAGGAATGGTTATAGCTAATTACTAGTCATAGCTTTGTGTCTCCCTGGCACATTCTGCTGCATGATGGAATTAATCCACTTGTTTGCTGACTACCTGGCTCGGGAGCAGGCAGTCGTGCTCCGGGGTGGGAAAATTCTACATTCACCCATGGGAACAGCCTTTTTCTTCTCCATGGGCTGTGGTTGGAGTTGTGGGAGCTCAGAGGGTGATTTCTGTGACATATATAGGCCTGCTGCCCAGGGAGGAATTTGAAAATCAAGAGACCGAGTTCACACCACTACTGGCCATGTGTCCATCTGCAAGGAAGGGAAACTCCATATTAGGATATTTCTTTTGTTCTGTGCTTTTAATATTCTCTGCTCTTCTTAAAAGCTTTGGTAATTGACAACTGTTAAACGATCAGTTAGAGCATCTTTTTTAGGGAATGTTGCATAAAATGTCATAATTACTACAATAAATTCCACTATGAAAATTCCATGAAAACTTAATTCATTCAACCATAAACCATCTGTCAGCTATCTGCTCTTCCATGTACCATCAATTATCTATTCAGCTCCTCTTGCAGATCATCTGATACTCGGTGCCCTAAGTATCAGTCATCAGTTACCTATTATTGCTCAGAAAGATCATCTTATTCTCAGTGTCCTCAGCATCAGCAGTCAGATGCTTTTGCCTTCTGATGATAACCAGCTATCATCCACTCCATAAACAAAACAGTGGCCACCAGCAACTCATTTTCTTACTTCTAAGACCCAGGGTCACAATTCTTACCTGTTTTATTGAGAGAAATTTTCCATGGCCGCTGGAACCCTTAAAGGTTCCAATTTCCAGGCATTTGAGATCCACAGGAGATCTGGATACGTGGTAGATTTTTATGGCAGGATGACCAGGCTAGCAGCAATATAAATAGCTGCTCAGATTGGTTAATCAAAGTACTCTAGAAAAAAAATATATATATATACTTGGAGTTCTCTCATGTAGTCCCTGGTTGCTCCATGAGGGCGTCTTCAATACTTCTAGCAATTTGGAAAGCACCCAGTTCTCCATATCCAGCAAGTGGAGTGGTCGTCTTCCAGACCATTGCAGCCATTCTTATTGCCATTGTCCACAGTAAAACAGAACAGCCACACCCTGCAGATGGTTGAAGGAATGAAGAAAAGACTGTGAAAGGGATTCCTGGAGTGGCTCCTACTGCTGACATGCCTGAATTTGCTGGCTGCTGTTCCTAGGATCCACTTTTTTTATGGAAGTGTTTTCCCTTGTGACTGATTCAGTGCCTATTCATCTTCATTTGCTCATGGTCTCATGGGACTTTGGGTCACAGTAACCCCTGCAGATTAGACTACCTGATCTTCAAAGGATACAGAAGCAGAAGATGCACTTTTTTAATACCATAGAGTATGTGTAATTCATGTTTCCTAACAGATTTGCATCAACACAGGTTGAAATCCCTGTTGCTTTTTATTTTTTTTTCAGAATGAAAATTTGAATAAGAAGTCAGTCACTTCTTTTTATACTTGTTTTCTCTTAAATGAACAAAAATAACATCTTTAAAGAACTGTAACATAAAATGAAGGAACTGCAAATATGCCTTGTTCCGAAGGAACGGAAATATTTCATTTTATAGAAAAACAGGGCAACTTTCTTATTTCTAATCACTTTTTGTCAAAATTGATCCAAAAATCAGCCACATTTATCTTTTTCACATTTATCTTTGACACTGACAATCATCAATGTCATGAGGAGAGACCATTTGGGTCATGAAATACTTTTCAAGTTGATGCTAGAGGCAATGAAAACAGTCTGTGAGTAGATGTGTCCGGTGGAGTTGCTCTGTAAAAAGCACTGGATTCCTCCTAAGGTTATTAAAAGTAACTATAAAATTAGGGTGTTAAGAAAAAAAAAAAAAGACAAAAAAGACAAAACAGGGAGATACAGCTTAGCAGCTTTCACATTTAATTGCTTTCGACCAAAGTGTGAAATGAAAGTGCTCTTACAGCAATCAATCTCCCACACTATGTGCCTCCCTAACATGCCGATGCCTCTCCTAAGCAAAAAGAATCACACCAATATTGAGGTTCTCTCCAGCCCATGCTGGATGAAACGAGGTCCATAGCAAGGACTTCAGAGGCTGCACAAAGCCAACGTCTGGGGAGATGGCTCCATGCACCACTGCTTCCATACCTTCCATAGACACTTTGCATTCAGCATGTGAGACTCATTGCATTGCCAGCACTTGCTTTGGATGGAGGTGTGGATCATCTCAACCTTTTGCCTCTGGTTAGGGATTTGGGGGAGCTGTGTTGGCACAGCCTCCAAAATGTCTTTTTTCCAAAATCCTTTCCCATTAAGGTGCAACCAAAATACAAGCAGCGGACAAGAGACACACAAGGATGGTAAAGGTCTCTGCTTGGTCCTGATTGCAAGTTCACAGCAGGTCTTACCCCGAGTTTGGCCTTGGACGTTCTCCCATCTTCTCACACATCTGATAAAGAAGCCTGTGCAGCCACCCTGGCACCAGGCAAGAGCTGAGGAACATTTCCCCTCATTCCCGATGAGCCCAGGAGCGTGTCAGCCAGAGCAATGCTTCTCTCCCTTTGAATTATTGGCAGAGCAGCCTCCGTGGCTTCCAGCTCCCATCCCAGCCTGTTCCTGGCTGTCTCTGAGGCTCCAGGCCCCAGGCCAGCTCCAGCTCATTTTACACTTGGATCACACAACATGCTCTTCAGGTTTTGCTTCTTTTTTGTGCCTGCCTAGGCTTTGTCTCCTGCCCACAAGGACTGTGAGACCCCACAGCAAGGCCAGAAGACAATGTCCAAGCTGAAGTGTGAGCCTGGTGGCTATTTTCTACATGTTGCTCAAGTGGCTGAGACCCAATCTGAGCCTTTTCCATATGGAGGGAAAGGAAAAGGGCACTGATTCCCAGGGTGCCCCTTGCCAAGAAGAGAAGAGTTTATTTTATCTCCCAACATCCTGGCCAGAACTCAACCCGACTGATTACGTGTAACCTACTCAGTCCTTGGCATACTAATGTTTGTTGTTTTTGTTGTTTTGTTCTGTCTTCCCTTCTTACCAATTCCTAATGTCCATTTTATATGACTTTCAAATAATTATCGCCACATTTAGATGTTGTTCCTTAGTGTCAAGTTGGCTAGAGGCCCTTGTAGATATGAACTCATAGTTGGTTTGTGTTTTTTTTTCAATTTCCCTCTCTAGACAGAATGACATCTTCGGTCAATCGGTGGCTCAAGAGGGGCCCCTTTGTAGGAATGATGGTGAACTTTGTTAATTTTACTGAGTGTATGTGATCCCAACTGGGTGCATCTTCACACCATGAAGGAAAGACTATGTCAGGGTAGTGGTAGTATCAAGGGACTATTAAAAGAGAGATTGGTTGGAAGAAGAACCACCTAATGCTGAAGGTGGCTGCAAATAGTGCCATCAAAGAAGCACTTTGATTTGAGAGAAGAGATGGAATTATTTATGAGCTTCACTCATATAATCATTTGTTCTTCCTTCTGTTAAATAATGCAGCCCGGGACATCACTAACTTTGAAAAATGTAGCTTGTGGTACCGTGGTAACTGCAGTAGAAAACAAAATATTTGTTGTTGAAAGTGGCTGGCCTGACTGAGCTTTTCTTCCTATTCCTTTCCCATGACTTCTAATTCCATTTCAGTTTTTGCTCTGCTTGTGCTACTATGTGTGTGTGTGCTATATCATTTCACGACAGATAAATAGCCTGTAAAAATTTTGTAGATAAAATTTCACTTTAGCCTCAAGCTTGCTTCATGACAACACATACAGAGAAGGAAAATATTTCAGTTCTTCGAAATAATGTCTCTTCAATAATATCTAAAATAGATAATGGAATAAATCAGCAATTTTGTTACCTTTCCTGTTCTATTAATTGTAATTGGCATTGTGCTACATCATAGATTAATATAAGAATAATATAAACAGCGTAAGAAAAGTTTTGTGTTGTGGAGTTCAATGAACACTGCAGAATTCCAGTACCAAAGTGTTTTGCCTTTTTCTGAACAATATTTTTCCAAAACTCTTTTTTAAGCAATTTCTTTTCCAGGTACTTTATTTTTTTTTTTCCTCATCTAGAATTAAAATGGAAATAATTTCAGAATATTTACACCTCTCTGTCATTGAGGAGAGGAAATTGTTTAGCTATTTCCAGCACTGGCTGCTACCTGGCCACCCAACTGCTTCACCCAGAGCCTTCTGCCTGAGGGCAGGTGCCAGATGGGGACTGCAAGGACGTCTTCAAACACAGAAGTTATATAAAAAGCATAAAAAATCTGGAAAATCAGAAGTTTCAGTGGGTGCTAAAAGCCATCCTAGTAGTAGTCATAGTTTCCAATCATCATAACAATGTGGAAGCAGGATTAATCACAGATTTATTCCTTATTAGGAAGGGACAGGAGCATAACTCAAGGCAGGAGGAGAAGCCCATGGCATCTAGGCATCTATCTAGACAAGCCTAGAGGTAAATGCCTACCTGGAGACTGGAGCATTCTCCAGTCAAACTATGACATTGCAGTCCATTGGGCAGCTCCATCTCCCTATAGTCACTACCTTGAGCACCAGTGCGAATCTGTGGAGCAACCTGGGCTGCATGGACCTCCATGCGTGTCTGCTCACCTTCTCCTGAGACATGGTCTCCCCTCATGTTCCTCAGCACATGCTACCATCACCATTTCCCCTCTCTGCAAGTCTTGCCTTTTCCCTTGGGAGGGTAGTTCAGGAGAACTTTGTGCTGCTGTCACATACAGGGAATCTTTTCTCACTCATACTGAGTGTGGGGATTAAGTGTGAAAAGCATCACACTTGGTGGCCAGAAAAGGCTTAGTGGAGCAGCTCATTCAAAATCTTTGCATGGAATCCCCTTCATATATGCACTTAAGAAAACCCTCGTTTTACAAGGTCCCAGCTGTCCCCGATGTCTTGTCTCAGTGTGTGCCAGCAGAAACATTGGAAGCTGTTCTCCAACTTGATATCCATGTCAATACACTAATGGGAAGCGAGACTCATAGCAGTTGATAGAGCCTCGAAGGCTTGATTTGGAGTTGATGGAAATGCTTTCAGTTGCAGAGCTGATAATCCAGCTCTTGGATTAGGATGGGTTCACCCACAGATTAATTAGTATGTTTTGATGTGATTTTGTAGCATATAAATAGCTGTGGTACAGGGCAAAAATATTTGCATCACTATAGTCAATGTGTCTTTTAGAAGACCTCCTCATAATATAGATTTCCTTGTGGAATTTTTATCTGGAAAGAGGGAAAAAAAAAGAATTCAATTCTCATAGTCATTTTCAATTTTTCAAGGGAAATGCAAGTGGCAAAAACCATCATCTGAAAGCTGAAATATGTAGGCCTTGGACATTAGAGGCAGCAATGAAATGTATATATTTCCTTACTGAAAATAGACAATTTACACACCAAATGCAATTTTCACTGAAACCTCTGTTTTCCTTTCACCAGGAATTTCATGTGAAAATCTGCCTTTAATATAAAAGTAAAGAAGCTTGAGTGTTGCAGGAAGGGAAAAATGGTGTTTGTTGCATAGACACTGACCTGTTTCTTTCTCTACTTTTCTTCCTTTTCCTCCCTTCTTCCTCCTGCAGCAAGAGAAACAGCAGACACCAAACAAGAGACCCTGGGAAGGAATCAGGAAAGTCCAGTCTCCGCCGTCATGGGTTAAAAAGGACATGGAACCTGTGGCACAGTCTCCCTTAGAACTCAAAACTGTGGAGTGGGAGAAAACAGGGGCCACCATCCCGCTGGTGGGACAAGACATTATTGACCTTCAGACGGAGGTCTGAGCGGAAAAAGAGAGAAAGGGACTGCTATTTTTTTTTTCCAGAAAACAAGCAAACAAACAAACAAACAAACACAAATTAAAACAAAAACAAAACATAAAAAAAACACACACAAAAAAAAAGACAAAAAATAACAAAAAAAAAAAAGAGATTAAATTAAATGAAACCGAGTGAGAGAAGTGTTTGGTTTCTTTTGAAACCTTTGGTTAAATGCAGTAACTTTTGTATCGTTCTCAGCAGAGAGAGGGGGAATATTACTTTATAGAATATAGTAGCTGTAGGTTCAGACCAACATGATCTTTCCCGGGTAGGACTGGAGAGGGAGTGAGCGTGGAAAAGAACCAGGAGGCTGGGAGGGCTGCCAGGAATGGGCCCTTAGAGTGGACGTGATTGCCAGTGAGTGGACGTGATTGCCAAGGACACCACATGGCAGAACGTTCATGAACATCGGTTTGGGCTGCAAGGAGAACATGGAGATTGACCCAGCAGGAACTTCTTTGGACACTCTGCAGCCATAGGTCTGGGTGAAACGCATCCTTGCCCCGACTGGAACATCGCTTGCTCATCGCAGGCTCAAGAGCACCAGATGATCTTCACCCCACAACCACAACGGAGAAGACAGGAAAGGGAACTTGCCCAGGGCACCTTGACCGAGAAGCATCCTCTGCATCGCTCAACATGTCCTGGTAACCAACTCGTGGGGCGCCCTGGGGACACAGCGGTGACAGACCCGTGGCCCATCACGGAGGTAAGATGGAGCATCTCCCCTCTCGTCACGAGTGTCACACGCAGGAGGACTGGACACCTCCAACGCCTGCTCGCCCCATCTCCAGGGAGAGGGTCGAAGGCATCGCAGGAAAAAACAGACCAACAACAAGAATGTAGGTCATTTCATTGACTGTTAAATAGATAAACTCAGCAGGGGCCTTGGCAAAGGTCCATTTGGCCGCATCCTTTTTTTTTTCTGTTCTCTTTCCCATGCTTTCGGACTCAAACTTATTCCAAGCCACCCCTCCCTGGAAACCGGAGAGAAAGAGGGAAAGACACATCCGCTTATGTACCTGGAGATATTTGGTATACAGAGAATATTGCCTTAGGACATTGAGACAAACTGACAACATGAATAACGTCCACTTGGAAACAAAACAAAACAAACAAACAAACAAAAAATCTATTTTTTTCCTTCTTCTTTTCTTTTCTTCAATAAAAAGAGAACTTGAAACCTGAGACCTTTCTTTTCTTTGGCTCTTGTCGTTTTCGAATGCCTTTCTGTGCCGTCGGACGGTGCAGGCGTGGGGTGAGGATGCCACCTGCTGAAGGTGGGATGCAAGTTGCTCCATGGAAAATATGGGATGGTGGGAACACCTGGCCCCTTGGCCTGTGACTTCCAAGATTTTGGCTTTGTTTTATTCAATCTGGGCTTTGGTCACTTTCCCCTCCCTGGTTCCTGCCCTGCTTCCTCACTGTCAGGCAGCTGTATGGTCCTATCAGAAGGAAACAGGTCGAGCTGGCAGGAAAGTGGGACATCCGTCATTAAGAAAAAATCATCTTTTTTATTTTGCTGTGAAAAAATAATAAATCACTAGACATTTTTCAAGGCTATTTCAAAAAAAAAAAAAAAGTTATCTACATCGTTTCACCCCACAAAAAGCATTGTGCAATATTTCTATCATTAATATATCACTAGCATTCCACATATATTTTTCTTTTCCTTTTGTCATTCTCAGCTGTGTCCGTCTCATCTGAAATAATTCCCCCACCTTTGGAAATGTGCAGCACCAAACCTCAAATCATGCAAGGCCTGATTTGTGCCAAACGACAGTAATTCTCGATCAGGGTCTGAGTTATAAAGGAGAAGGGAGGGTCTTCTTTTAATATTTTTTTAACAAAAAGAAAGCTCATAATGAACATGAAGAGGCAAAATACTCACCCAAAATGTGCTTCCCCCCTAAGAAGATATTGCTTGGCAGGCAAACATCTCTTCTTCACCTTTCCTTCGGGACACCTGGGTTATTTACCTGTGATGATAATGGCAATTACCATGCCGTTAACTGTATGATGTGAAAGATGGAAAAAAATACTTAAAAAAAAATCCAAATAGTTAAAAACTAAGGTGAACAATTATTTATAAAAACTGTGATATTATTGTCCAATTTTAGATTATTCTATGAAACAGGAAAGCACAAAGGCCTCCCTCAGATGCCGGGTTGTATGATACTGTAATTACTATAATTACACATAATGAATTTTAGCATACAGATATCTTTCTACTGTATTTTAATTCTTTTTTTTTTCTTTTTCTCCCCTTCTTCTCTGCCCAGCCAAGCTTGCCGTCTTATTCCAGACCTTTCCCATTTGCCCATCCATTCCAGCCAACTTGCAGAACATTAACAGTGTTATGTAATTTCAGAGATAAATGTTTGTTTAATAACTGTTGATATTCTACTTTTTTTCTGCTCAGCTCCTCTGGTTAACCCCGCATCCCTGCCCTGCCTTGCCCCATTCCACGCCTTCCCCTCCCTTTTACTCTCTTGTGTCCGTCAGTTCTTTTCTTTTTTTTTTTTTCTTTCTTTTTTTTAAAGAGATTTTTTCCTGTACAGTTTTCAGAGCACAAATGAATGTGTCTTATTTCTAATAAAAGAGGTGTAAACGCTAGTTCCCGTCTGCTTTTTAAAAGCGCTCCGCTTCCCATCCAGCCAGTGAGTTGCAGAGGAGGGTCCATGGGAGGGCCCAGGGTGAAGAGGAGGAGCGAGGCACCATCCATGATGGGGTTAACCACTTATTGCCAGGAAAAAAGGTCAAAAATTAGTGGAACTAGGCATTATTAACTCCCTAAAAGCTTTCCCTTGAATAGCTGACGTCCTCCAGCAGGAAAGCGTGTCCTTATATCATCAGCTCCATCACACCATTAACAATTTTTAGGCTGGTGGACAGGATGGAGAAAGCTTAGGGCAATCAGGATGCAACACTGCTCCTTTCTGGGGCCATGATTCAACCCATCACAGCCCAGCAGGACCCTGCATGCTAGAGTGAAACTTCCCACCCATTCTGCAGTAATCTGAGCAGAGGACCTTGTTCTCAACATGGAGGTAGCCTTCAGTCCTGAAGGGTCTGAGATGGTTGCAGAGAAGTGGGGCTGCCCCAAGGCTCTGAGCCAGATCTCTCCATGACTGAGCCATGATCCAGCACTGTCCTTGCTCCATCAGCAGCAGGTCCCAGGGCTTCTCGTGGCAGGGAACCTTATCAGTGTGCATAAGTATTTGAAGGGTATTTGTCAAAAGGATGGGGCCAGACTCTTCTCTGTGGTGCCCAGTGACAGATCAAGAGGCAACAGGCACAAGCTCAAATGCAGGAAGCTCCATCTGCGCATAAGGGAAAACTTCAGTGTGAGAAGAACAGAGCACCAGATCAATTTGAGCAGAAACATTGTGGATTTTCTATCCTTGGAGATAATCAAAAGACATTTGGACATGCCTTGGAAATACGTTGTATGTGATCCTGCTGAGTAGAGGATTTGGAGTAGGTGATCTCCAGAGGTCCCTTCCCAACTCAAACATTATGTGATTCTCCATCCTTCCTGACCAGAGTTTTGTCACCCCCAAGTCTCTCAGACTGTGGTCCTGCAGCATTAGCATGTAGGATGGAGATGTCCAGCACCACTCACACCAGGAAATGAGCAACAGGGAGGGAGTCAAGAGATTCTCCTTGTCTTTACCAAATGAAGACACAGAAGGACCAGTACATCCCTCCTTTTCAATGATTTGAAATAATGTCAATGATTTCCAGAGGTCCCTTCTAACCTCAACCATCCTGTGATCCAGTGATAACTCAGATTGAAAGACACCTCCCAAAGTCTCCCCTAATTGTCCTATGATCATGTGGTTCTCCCTTGCAGTCACACCAGGTTGTAATCATAGGGCAAATGGAGAGCACTTGTGCCTACACTACAGGTTCTTCAGCAGTATTTTCCTCAAGGGAAAGTGGAAAGAACAGTTATGTTGTGCACTTGAAACAACTTTGAGCACATATGTGGACTACAAGATAGCCTGGTAGAGTTGTGGCTGCATGGGAAATCCTCTACATTTTAATGGCTAAAGATAACCATGGTTTTGTGGGAAAACTGAGAGGAATCTGAAAACAGAAGAAAATCCAAAGCTTTTTCCCTAAATAGGAAAGGAGTCATCTGGAGAGAGAAACCTTTCAAGGATGTTGGGGGTGTCAGGGAGGAGGTTAACCTCTGTGAGTGATTTTTCTCTGCCTGAGCTCACTAGACTGTTGACTTAGCAATATAACATGAAGGAAGATGAATCTGGGCCTTCCAATCTAGGTCTGAGTATCTGCTCCTGAGCTCTTTTTGTGACAAGAACCAAAAAGGGAAGACACATTCCCAACATTCTCAACCTGCACTTCCTAGGAAGAGGTTAGTGTCTCCACACCAAAGTCTACCTTCCAACCCTAAACAAAATATTACCTTCCAAGTATCTTTCAGAAGCCTTCTGAGCCAGGAGTCCTCAGGAGTTCCATGCTGAGCAGCTCTCCAGGTGCTAACTTCTGCAGACCTGTTTTCATTTTCTGCTTTCTAAAGAACTTCTTATTCATCTAAGGTTCAAAGTTCACTTACTTGGACAAGCAATTTCAATAAGTCAGAATTCATACGAAGCTATGCAGAAAAATGAACAGAAAACAATCATAGTTCTTAAACTGAGCCCCTGCAAGATTTCATGTTGGATGGTCAAGATCTTTCATGATCTAAAATACCTGTGAATCCTTTTAGGATATGAGGCTGCATAGCACCAACTTGCTACTGACTGCATGCATGTTGTATCTGAGTAATAAATATTACACACCATGTTGGGTCATTAGCAAGGCAAGTAGCTGTTGTGGCTGTAAAATATGGAAGAGACTCCAGGCAATGAGGTAGTGAAGTTCAAGTCACACTTTTTGATGATCATTTCAACAGAGTTCAACCATGTGGCCTGAGCTTTCGTCACCCGAAGAGCTTCTGTAGTGCCAGCCTACATGGAGGCGGGAGCTGAGCCTTTTCCATATCTTCTCCAGCATCTCAGAGGGGTTTTAGTTTATATAAGTTAATGATGAGCAAAGCAGCTACCAAAGAGAGCACATGGCCACCACGACAGTCAGTTGTGGGGTTTTCAGAGTGTGATGTCCCAGTTCCATTTGCCAGGATCAACTTCCCATCAATTAGCTGCTTTGCAGTCATTAGATGTTTTGGATGTTAGCATCTCTTGACTCTGCCTGATCTTCCAAGAACCCCTTTAACTTCTGTATTGGAAGAGGAAGTACAAAGCAGGACGTATCACATCTGGCACAATTACCAATCGCTGACACAAGCTGTAGCCTGGATGCATCTCTCTTCTCAAGCTATAGCTTAAACACAGGTTTAAGCTCAAGCCTAAACACAGGAAGTTCCATCTCCACATAAGGAAGAACTTCTTTATCCTGAAGGTGACAGAGCCCTGGAACAGGCTGCCCAGGGAGGTTGTGGAGTCTCCTTCTCTGGAGGTCTTCAAAACCCGCCTGGATGCTGCCCTGTGCCACACGCTCTAGGTGTGCCTGCTTGAGCAGGAAGGTTGGACTAGATGATCTCTAGAGGTCCCTCCCAACCTCAGCCATTCTGTGATTCTGTAATTCTATCTTGATATTCATGCATGAACAACAGAAAGTCTTGACTCAGAAATCAGAAAAAGATACTATATTTGTGAGGGAAACAGGAAACGAAATATAAGCCCACAGATAAAAAAAAAAAAAAAAAAAGTGTAGCTTTGTGTAGGCTTACTTTCTTTTTTATTATTTTTTTCTCCCCTTCCAGGTTTCATTTAAGAAAAAACAAGTGCAGGAAGGGTGCACTTCTCAGCTGCTGAATCCTAAGTTGTGTTGGACCAATTCCCATCTTTAAAGATACACTGAAGCTGGACCTCACCACCTCATTTCCATTTCCATTTCTTCCAGAACTTTAAAGTTCTTTAGGTAAAATGCTACACTTGGGGAAAAGAGAAGTCAGCTCTATGGCAAAGCCAAATTTTTGGCCATGTAAATACTTGCAGAGCCATTTCTAGGAGTACCTGGGTGCCTATTGAAAACTTGTTCATTACAGGAGGTCAACAGTGAAGGCTTCCAGGTCCAATGCACCATGCAGAAAGCAAGGAATTGCTTCAATTATTCAGCCCAGATTTCTACAGGACTACAGATACTTTTCTGATCATCAAAACCAGTGCAAGCTCAAACTCCTTTTTCAGTCCAAGCAGAGCCAGTAGCAAGAAGTACTTTTCTGATGGAGACCTCGATTACTTTGCCTTATTCACTGCCAAAAAGAACTCCATATATTTGTATATCCCTGCCCTAAGAGCAATTGATTTCATAGTGTCCATGGAGCTAAGTGATCCCACATGTTGCAAGGCAAAAGCCTGACCCTCATTTTCTGCTTGCATATACGCATATGTCTATCCACAATCACACACATATATTTATATATATTTATATGCACACACCACCATGCACTCAATATTTCAAACACACCTATAAGCAACTATTAACATACGATATGACTGAAATGCATTGGGACAGGTTAAATATAGCACGTATGTGCTGTCAAGCTGACTTTAAAAAGAAATGCAGCCAGGAGCTAAGATTTATGTGAGAAATCTGCTTGGTGGATTCCAGAAAAAGACTGTGAATTAAGTAGGACACAGCTATTAATTAGCTGCTGAAACACTTGTCAGAGATGCACATCTGCAGTTGTTGGGGGGGGGGTTGTCTTTTTTTTTTTCTTTTTCATCTTCTATTTAAAATGAGGAAACTGGTCCATGTTTTCCAGCTTCAGCAATGTAACAAGCCCACACCTGGCTAGATACATCTGGAAAACTGAAGCAGAAGTGAGTTTCTTACCTGATCAAATGGGACTGGCTCATTTTTTTCCTCCTGCAGGTGACTAAATGAACTTGATGTATGTCTTCTAAGGGATTTGATTCTAAACCGAGAAAGTTGCAGATTTCCTACAGGAGTGATGGACAACATGATAACTGAAATGAACAGAGTTCATGACATGGAGGTTAGAAAAAGGGTAAAATAGGAGCTTGGATTCCTGTTTGGGGTGACTTTGCACCCAAGAACATGAGTTTTGCTATAGACTAAAACCCCTGTGACAAGGACTCATTCTCTAATTTCTGGGGTCCCAGTAATCGCACCCAACATAGACACTTTTCCCCACATTTCCAGTGGGTTTTGCACCTACTGCTGTGACCGACACTTAGATGTGCTTTATGCAGTGCACAGCAGGAAGGAGGCATTTTGTCTCTAATGGAAAATGTCAGCTTCAAAGCCCTGGAAATTCAGAATTAAAATATAGCCATTGGCGGCAGCTCTCCAATGAGTGACCTCTCCAGAGGAGGAACAATGACCAATGAGAGTTATGCAAATAATGGGAGTGATTTGAAAGTATAGAGAAGTAGCAAAGAAAGAAGGAATCCAATTCTGCAGAAAGCAAGGGAAGTGCAGGGGAGCTTCTTTTCAGTGAAAATAATTAATTGAAAGGACAAATTGTCATCTCCTGGCTTGTGTGGGCTGAGGATTTTCAAGGAATGGACAATGAAAGGGCTGTTTAATGGGTAGCAGGAGTTTCTTGGCTTTGATCAATTGTTGTCTGAAATAACTGGTAGTTTCCTGGCATTAGCTCATGTTTGGACTTAGTATTAATATTATAATTCAGACTTTGAGGCTATGGCTAACATAGGCTTCCACCGCTCTGAGGCGTTCTGCATTTACATGGGGAATAAGAGGCTGTGTCATCTTCAAAGGACTCCAACCTGTCTGAAATACAGGCTAGGCAAAGGCAGTGATTTCAGCATGAAAAGTCATCAACAGGGGGAAAGTCCAAATGGAAACCACCTGGGTAGGTTCCTAAAGACCCCACTGTGGTACCAAAGTACTAAACTCTCCCACTTACTTTTGTACTCCTTATTCTTTGAAAAAATGAAAGGGCTAGAAGGAACTTCTGAGTGTTACAGAATCACAGAATGGTTAAGGCTGGAAGGGACCTCTGGAGATCATCTAGTCCAACCTGCCTGCTCCAGCAAGGATACCCAGAGCGCATTAGTTCCTGAACTCTCTCCTACAACATGAAATAATCTGGGACCTGCCCCTGATGCTGAAGGGTTGACACTTGTGGGATGAGGCATATTATCTGTTAATATAAGGAAGGAGGTTAAAAGTGTTGGCATCAGTGATACTCCCTGTCCAGCCCAAGGCAAAGCAAAAAAGCTGTGTTTAAAGAAGGCCACCCCCATTCAGGTGGGCTCTGTCATGTGTCACCAAAGACAAATAGAAATGGGACTGAACTGCATGGAGGGTCTACCAAAGAGTTCTTGCACCATAGCAATTTATTATCTTTCTTAAATAAAGCAGAAGGTTTCCTAGAGCTTAAGTCTGCAGTCAGAACCATTTATCTATTTGATGAGAAAGTGTATTGCTCTCTCAGAGTATTATCCTCGGGTGCTGAGGAATAAAAATGAGATAAGAAAGGGGCTAAGGGACAAAAGAGTGTGATGAAAGTAGGGCAAAAGGAGTCAATAATCAAGTTCCTCAGGCTCAACTGAAGAATTTATCTTGCCTAACATGTTTGCTTAATAACTTTGGAAAAAAAAATAGAGTTAAGACATTGCCAGGAAAAGGTTTGGAGGCAAAAATTTAAGAGACTTAGTCAATAGGGGGAAGGACTGAGACATCACCCAGACAAAACTAGGTGCTTGGAGAGTGCAGGGAGAGGAGTGAAATAACATTTCATAGTACAAAGTGCATGGTCAAGCTAAGCAACAAAGCACAGAGTCTGTGTGTCAGCCTAGATGGCTCATCAGGTGGAGGCAATAAAGGTGAGAAAGGTTTGGGTGCATTCAAGGCATTCATCAATAAGAGAAAAAAAACATAAATGCAAAGCCAGCAGGTATCAGAAAAGACTTTTCCATTATCATTAAAAAGGAGAAAACATTTTGCAGGAGGTGAGGGGCCTCTGGAGCATCATGTACCTTCAGACACAGAGGGATCCTAGGGGCTTGTCCACACTCATGATCTCCTTGACATGTGAGATCAGCACAACTGGTCATGGTTAGAAGAGGATTCACAGAGACAAGGGCTTCTCAAATGTTTAAAGTTGCCAAGACACAGTCAGGCTAAGAGAAACCATCTCATTCAGCCTGCTTAAACAATGTCAAGATGATTATGACTGTTGCTGTCAAGAGAGAAGAAACAGCAAATGCAAGAAAATACAGGTCCTTTAACAGAATTACAGAATAATTGAGGTTGGAAGGGACCTTTAGAGATCATCTAGTCCAACGCCCCTGCTCCAGCAGGGACACCCAGAGCACAGGGCACGGGGTGGCATCCAGGTGGGTTTTGAAGACCTCCGGAGAAGGAGACTTCACAACCTCCCTGGGCAGGCTGTTACAGGGCAATGTCAACCTCACAGTAAAGAAGTTCTTCCTCACATGCAGATGGAACTTCCTGTGTTTTAATTTATATCCATTAATTCTTGTTCTGTCCTTGGCCACCACTGAGAAGAGTTTGGTCCCATCCTCTTGATATTCTCCTCTCAGGTATTTATACATATTGATCAGATCTCCTTCCAGTCTTCTCTTCTCCAGGCTAAACAGGCTCAGCTGTTAGTGGCCCCACTTTCCTCATAACATACATGATCCAGTCGCTTCATTACCTTTGTTGCTCTCTGCTGGACCCTCTCTAGAAGTTCCACATCCTTCTTATACTGGGGAGCCCAGAACTGCACACAATACTCCAGGTGTGGCCTCACCAGAGCTGAGCAGAGGGGCAGAATCACCTCCCTTGACCTGCTGGCAACACTCCTCCTGATGAAGGCCAGGACCCCATTGGCCTTCTTGGCCATGAGGCCATGCTTATGGTTAGCTTGTTTTTGACAAGGACTTCCAAAGCCATCTCCATGGATATTCTTTCCAGTAGGTCAACCCCTAATCTGTACTGATGCCTGGGGTGAGTTATTCCTCCCCAGGTGCAAGATACCGCACTTGTCCTTGTTGAACTCATGAAGTTCCTCTTTGCCCAACTGTCCAGCCTGTCCAGGTCCTTCTGAATCGCAGCACATGCCTCTGGAGCGTGGACCACTCCACCCTGCTTGGTGTCGTCCGCAAACTTGCTCAGGGTGCACTCAGTGCCCTCGTCCAGGTTATTGATGAACAGGTTGAACATCACCGGGCCCAGTACTGACCCCTGGATGACACCACTGGCCACAGGCCACCAACTGCACTTGGTCCCATTTATCACCACCCTCTGAGCTCTGCCGTCCTGCCAGTTCTCAATCTACCTCACTAACCATTCATCTAACCCACACTTCCAGAGCTTCCTCATGAGAGGAAGATATTAAGATATTACGAGAGACAGAGTTGAAAGCCTTGCTGAAGTTAAGGTCGACAACATCCACAGCTCTCCTCTCATCCATCCAGGCAGGCATCCTATCATAGAAGGCTCTCAAGCTGATCAGGCACTTCTTGATGAACCCATGCTGACTACTCCTGATCTCCTTCTTTTCTTTGACATACTTTAATCTAAAGGCCTTATGGCTTAAGTGCTAAGCAGCTTTCACACGTAGGGGTGCACCCACACAGAAAGTTTATTAGGAATAACACCTAATAAGACACTGAAACGATCAGGTATGTCTTGGCCAGGCAAGTGCATGAACCTACATCAGGGCAGGTACGGATGTCAATGTGCAGCCTTCTTCAAGTTATTAAGCATCTAGTGCCTGTTTCAATTTTTGCTGCTGCAGGGTTTCATGTAATCATTCTGTTTCGAAGAGCAAAATAGTCAGACTTCACCCGAAGTCTGTTTCAAAGTCTGTGTCTTGAGTCCAGAGACTCTGCAGAGACTTTCTGTTGTCTTTGCATGAGAAGCTCTTACTGAGGAAACCTTTGAATGCTACAAAAACTGTCAGCAAGATAAATATCCTAGGCAAAAATATAAAGAAGTGCTTCTCAAAATAGGAAGGTTAAGGTTCGTGACTGCTCTGTAACTTTCTTCTCTTTAGTTCTTTATTGCTAGACATTTGACTAGAAATTTTCAAGCCTAGTAATGAATATTGCTGGTAGTAACCCATCTTTGCCAACCAAACTTTTTTTTTCCATTGACCTATGTAAATACAGCTGTTATGAAAGATGGACAGTGTCCCCTAAAAAAAGACAGAATTTCTTCCTATTCAATAAAAGCAAGCAGGTGTTTCCTACTGCAGAATATATATTACTCCAGGGGGAGAGCAAGACTCATGCCCTCTTTTGCTTAGAGTAACTCATATCCCTGGGAAATACTTGGAACAGTGCAGGGAAGTGGGATTCTCTCAGAGGGAAAAGAAGAGAGTCAAAAAAAATATCTCATTTTAATCTGGTAACAAATGGGGTAGAATACCAACCTCTTGTTACAAAAGCAGACTTCTTTTTTCACCTAAACTGTAATAGGGCATCTTTCTTTTGGTGACCCTGGTACTTATCTCTCTGTTCCCTTAGGAGTTCTTTGCCAAGGGACTGCAAATAGTCCATTTCCAACCATCTATCCCAAACAGAGAGGGACCTGTGCATCCCCACTTGGTTTCTGCCCACCTGTGCAGGAACCAGAAATTTAATCCACAGCGATGAACGGCATCAGTGATCCAATTATTTCTGATTTGATGCCTTTTGCGTCCCTGAGCTGGCAGTTCCCAGCCGCACGTACAGAGATGGACTGCATTTCGCGCCACTGGATTTAGGGAGGGAGGCAGCAGCGGAGAAGACTGCCTTGATTTACAAGCGTAGGTGATTAGCATATAAATTGGTACTATAGGTTAGCAAGCAGCGTAGCCTTGCATTGAGCTGAATGCATCAGCAAGGCTGGTTCTGCAGGAAGGAGGCAAATTAAAGTCTCTGCTCATACCACTCCCTTTAGAGCTCCTGCAAGAAAAAATGAATGTCATTTTTTGGCGTTGGTTTTATTTATCTTTCATTATTATTTTATTTTTACTTTCCACTGCTTTAATTTTACCCTCCTACTTTCTCTGTCTGTCCCCCTTCTCTCCCTTTCTCAATTACTAACTTTTTGATGAGGGCAAGACCAAAGATCTTATTGTTTCCCACATAATGTTGACTAGTGAAGTTGGTGCCTGACTTTTTTCTTATTCCTGGATGTTTCATTTTTGTGTCTGTCTCCCTTTATTGCCTCCTTTTACTTGATCTCACATCTTTTCTCCTTTTTATTTTTTTTCTATTATTTTATTTTCTTGCTGCATCTTTTACTCTTCCACTTTGTTTTACTTCATTTAGTGCTTTAACAACCAGAATCCCAGACACAAACCAACAGGAATAGCTGAGGTGGATCCTGAGGAGACTCACTTTGTGCCCTTCGAGTACTTTCAAGCAGCTGACAGGTCTCTCATGTCCATCAGGATAAAAAAAAAGCTCAGATTCTCTTAACTTCTCTTTCTAGAAGACATACCTCAGCCCTGGTGGATTGGTGGAATCATTCTGGTGATGCCTAAACTCTCCCAGCCCTCAAAGCAATGGCTTGCACTCCTCTTTCTTGAGTTTCATGAGGTTTCCAGCTGGCAGACTACAGTGATCACACATACTAGATATGTTGAAGGTGTAATGAGAGATGCAGACTACCTGCTCCACCAGATTGCCAGACCTTGTCTAATCAGTGGAGTGGAGTGTCTAATCAGTGGTCTGACCTAGCTTCTTTGTCACTCTTGCCAAAGAATGGGGAGAAATTTCCTTCTTTGTAAAGACACACAACTCTTGGCATGTGCTTTTTTGTCCCACTCACTCATGGCTCAACTTAGTCCTCTCCCCTACATATATTCCTTTTTCCTGCTCATCAGCCAAAGAATGTGAGGTAAAACTCCCTTATTTGTAAAGACAAAAACTAGTGTGATCTGCTCAGTCCTGACCCACAAGCTTGCAACCAGCAAATTACCTACACCCAGGAAGAGCCCCATTCATCCCAACTGCTCTTTCACTTGAAGGATAACTCCTCTTCCTGTCTTCCTTGCTCATTTTTCTTAAAGACCACATATCCAACCAACCTCAGTTCTACAGTCTTGAGACCTTTCCTGCCATGTCCCAGTTATTCCAAGGATGTGGTTTTGTGAGCACACAGCAGAGCTCTAGCTCCACTGTTTGGAGCAAAGTTCTGGTCTTTAGAAACTGTCAACTAAGAAGTTACAAGAATAATTAGTTGCCCAGATCACCTCAAGGCATAGGTAATACAACTACTCCAGGGTTTGCTTACATCTCTATCCTGGCTAAAATACACTCAGACAAATCTGGAATGTCCCTTGAAGGACATTATTAAAGTGGCTACTGCATTTGGGACTTGGCCATGATTGGGTTTTGCAAGAGTTGCTTGGCTGTTGAGCTGCATGCATTGTCTAGGAGATCTGCCTTGTGAAAAATGCTCCAAGGGTTTTATTTTTATATACATGAATCAAGGATGAACTGAGCAGAAGGAACAAATGATCCCTCTTGCACTCACATACATTCATATTCAGCCACCATGGGCAGCACCTCCCCAAGCTGTTGTATAGGCCACAAGAGCATCTTCTTTTTCCCATAGTCCTCTTTTGAGGAAGATAGTTTAAAAAGAAAAATTGGTTTAATAAAGAGAATCTCACTGCATGATATGTCAGCCCTGGGATAACACTACATTTATCTGAACACATTATGGGTTTAATTTGGTCCATGCAAAACCCAGAGAAAACCAATTAAAAAAAATCTTATTAAATAACTCCTCATCAAAAAATGGAATTCAGTCGAGCAGCTGGAGCCAGGGAGACATACAGGACTCCTGGGTCTATTAGATGGGGGCAGAGGAAAGCGATGTGGTTAATCCTCTGTGCAGCTTTTTTTCGCCATGCTGTGCCCATGCATACAATCCTATAGGTGATGTGAGAATTGGTGAATCATTTTGTTAAGGCTGAGAGGAAGGCGCTGCAGAAAAACAGGCAAAGAAGCTGTCTGCAGTGTTGAATTACAGGTGCCCTTGATTAAGGTATTACCATCACAACATGAGTACAAGCCCTAAAAGCTACTTTTTTTTCTCTCTCTTTATCAATGAAGGTGTGTTTTTTTTTTTCTTACCAACATGTGAAGATCGAACAAATGAACCAGTTTCACCTTTCATTATTCTTTTCATGTATAAAATCCCTGGAATAATTACCTACTCTGAATTACACCAACTCAGCCCCTATCAACTGAGTCATAAATATTGATGTGAACGAAAAGCCAGCAGAAATGTTTCCTCTGAGCACTCAGACACAACTGAGTTGTAAATACAAATGCAACCAGCTGGCATTTTCCAGAGCAATGGAAAGTGGTGGACTTTGAGATGCGAATCCAGCTGTGGGACACGATCCTTGGCCAGCACACGTCAGAGGAGCAGGAATTTTGGACAACTCGCCCCTTTTTTCAGTATTTTTGCAACATGAGCACCAAGGCTTTGGGCAAATCATTTACGGATTTTAGCATAGATGACGGCAAATAATTTCTCACAAATTTCTTCTGTTATCTGTGAGGAGCTAGTCTCACTTAGAAATGGACTTTGATAAGGGATCAGCTCATCCTCAAGCAGATATTCAAAACAGATTGAATGACTCTTTTGCCAAATGCACTCGCTTTTCTTCATGTGCTCTAAAGAGAGACAAGATGCAGGCCCTTAAAGACATAAAATTAAACCAACCTTTACCTACTCATTTCTTTATGATCTCCTTGATTGTGTGCTTTTCAATAACTAACTACTGCCCAACTTGGTTTAAAATGATTCAAGAAGAAACAGGGTCCTTTCCCTGAAGAAATGGAGAGACTGGCTCAGAAATTTGCAAATCTATTAGTTGATCTGTTTAGAAATCACTGAAGTCTCTTCTCTCAAAGAATAAATCTTTACATATCTATTAAAAGGATTTACATATCTATTAAAAGGATTTATATGATAACTCATGATGATACTGAACCTGCCATTGCTCCAGATGTAAGATAATACCTGAGGATGCCATATCCAGAAAGAGTCACTATGGAGCACAACATGGCCACAGGATAATTTTTATCTATTCCCCTAATTTTCTTAATTAAGATTTTACATTTGAACATATTTATCTCAATATTTTGCATGTGGAGATTCAGGAAAATGCATTGATCAGACTGCTGAAGCTCATTTCTCTCTGACAGACTTCTAGCGATGCTTTTCAATGAAATGAAAATGCTTCAGCTTGCTCTGGTACATACAGAGGGATTAGTCAGGCCCCAACTGCTATGCTTAAAACTGCTGCCATTGAGTAACATTCCCTGTAATTTGGCAAGATCATGGCACCATTTCTACAGCAAGATAATAGTATACAGTCTGTGTTTGATTTGCTTCCTTTTTGATAAGTCCAAGCTCCTGATCCTCAGCTGCATAGTTCATCTGTTCCTGTAGCAGCTGCATTGCTCCAATTTGCTCCCGTGTTGCATGTGAAAACTTAAGTGAGAATCTTGTTTTTCAGGCCACATGGAGATGCTCTGCCTTACCAGGTCACAGTATGGGATGTGCTGCTTCTGCTTGGAGGAGCTGCACATTGTGTTGACTGGTGAGATAAATGCTCCCTTAAATCAGAGGAAACGGATTCTTCCAGCCCTTGTGCCTAGCTGGATTCTTAGTTCAAGGCATAAAGATGCGTGTTTTCAGCTCTGTTAGCTCAGGCAAGCAGAAGTTGTATATTCATCCTGCCTGTCCCGCTGCAGTCCATCAGGATGCAATTTCTTTCTCGACTGTACTTGGAAATCCCGCTGAGGAGGAATTACAATGAGTTAATGCCTCTTCTGGAGGAAACAGGCATCTGCACACTCTTCAGGCTCCAGTGAAAATGGTGGGTAAAGATCAGCTCACACTATTTCCTTTCAGTTCCCTTTTTTTTTCAGTGAAAAACTCCTCTAGCTTCCTTGCAGTTAATACTTCCTTCCCTTCCTTCCCTGTCCCCTTTTCCCAGCTGTCTATCCCCCTCAAAAAAAAAAAAAAAAAATTACTATAGCACATCAAGATTCAGAAAAAGCTGGCCTTGTTTCCTTAATTCCATTTCTTAATGAAAAATAAAGCCAACTTTTCCCCCCCCAATTTCTCTTATCTTATTTCAGATTGCATTAAGATTTATTGTCTCATTCTCTTGCAGTTTATTGCAGAGCTACACTTGGGAGAAGACTGCTCTGTCAAGTGCTTACTAGCAAAGAGCTTGCAGATGATGTGCCAAGAAACAGCATTAAAAGAAATTCCTCTAAATCCCAAAAAAGACTTAATATACATGTAAATAAAAAAAAAAGAACAGTTATCTTAAAATCTTATATGGACTAGGGGTATAGTATGTAGTACAGAGAGCTGTTACAACTATTGTAAATTGGAGAATCTGTTTTTTACTGTCTGTTTTTCAGTTTAAAACATCTTTCATTCCTAAGATGTTAACTTCCATCCTAACAACTATAGTTCAAAGGAGTTTTGTATGTTTAATCAGATCTGTCTGGTTAAGCAGAGACACGATTTGGTCCTGTGTAAAGTATCCATAAGAAAATGTTTCAATACATCAAGCTTTGTGTGTAGATGACATTTAGATGGTAGCTGGTGAGTCTGTAGTATTATTTAAGGTTACTTACTTAGTCTGACACGATGACTAGGCAAAGTCCTCAAAATAGAGCTTTCAGAAAAGCTTTTTAGTTAAACACTTTCTGGTTACAGCTGAATAGAAATTCTCCTCTCTTTCTTTTTTTTTTTTTTTTAAAGTAAAAAAGTAAATTCATCCGAAAGTATATTCATGAAAAAATGGGTCTCCGAGGAGACTAATTTGATGTCCAAATTGAACTGAATTAGGTCATTAATTTCAACCAATAAAGAAATAAAAGTTATGCCCAATAGAACATATATTTGAAAATAAAACTTTGTGGAAATATCTACTGTTATAGTGTATTCTAGGGGAAGAGGAAATCTTTTACTGTTCCTTTCTAATTTTTTTTCAGTTGGTCTTTAAGTAGAAGGGCTTATTTGAAATCTTAAAGAATCTGAAGATGAAGCAAAATATTCAAGTGAAGAAAACTTCTAAAAGAAGTTTTTTTTTTTTTTGTTGGTATGTGTCAGATTATTATAAAAAAAGTCCCAAACCAACCAGCCTAAACTTCAAATCTGTATCAAATCAAATGAATCATACTCACTCCCTTTTTTGTTTTGGACACTGAGCTCTGACTCTTCATTAGTCTAAGTTCTTATTTCCTGGAAATGCTAGCATTGGGAGGTACTCTGTACGCTTGAAACTGAGAAACCTTCTTTATATTTAGGGATTTGTATTGCAATAACCTTGAAAGATGTGTTCTGTGTCTCTCTAAGAGCTGTATCATCCAACAATACAGATGAGTAGTAAATGAAGAGACATTCATTTGTATTGAAGAAAACTCAGAACAGGTGTTTCTAAGGACAATTCTGAGAAAAAATAATGAATAAAAAGAAAAAAAAATTTTGTCCTGATGATCAGAATCAATCTCTGGTGTTTCAGCTCATGTGGGCAAATTTCAAAGAATCTGTAGCTCACATGGTGTTTCTCTGGCAAATATTTATCATTTAAAGAGGTGACCGATCTTTATTGGCCTTCTTTATTGCCTTGGAAGTTACAAAACTCTGCCACCTTTATGCTGGATCATCACAGCAGGTGGCCTCCGTTGCTTATCAATCAAAGGAGACATGGAAAGGGCAAGAAGAAAGAGAGAGATGGATGAAGACTCACCTGAAGAATCAAAAGCAAGCAGGTAAAAAAAAAAAAAAGAAAAAAACAAACTTAAAAGTAATAGTCAATGCGCAGAGTAATAGCCTAGCACTGGAGGAAAAAGCTGAAAGTGAGAAAGGTGGTGAGATCTCCCCTGTTTTTCCCCTTAGTCATCCCAGCAGTAACCCAGGAATGTCTTGTGCTGTTTTAAGAGGATAAAGTGGAATGACTAGTTTGTATAATAACAAATAATAGAATAATACATTTTCTGGTATCAAATGTTAGTATCTTATTTTCTTAGCGGGGAGAAGGACATTTTTTGCAGTGGTAGACAAAGTCTTCATGATGGAAATGTGGTAAACATAGGATAAATAGGAAAAGTAGCCCTATATCTCAAGATGCTCTGTACTGCTAAGACTTAAGTTTGAAAATGTAAAAAATAGATATATCCTAAAGAGATTCCATCGGATCCATTAGGAATCTTAATGCAGAGTCTGATCTTGTTTTTAATTCAGTGAATATAACAGTGACATCAATAGGCCTTACAAACGCTTTGAAGTAAGGAAAAATGAAGGCATAAGTGAAATTGAGAAGCAAGTCAAAGAAGGTCCATTTTAACCCCGCTGGGTCCTATAAACCTCTACTGGGTTTGAATACAGCTGAATACCTCTGATTTGCTCATGTAAGCCTGCTTTTTAAATATATTTTTCATCAGGCCTTGCAGCACATCTGACTCAGGAGGTCTAAGAAAACTTCCACATGTACCTAAATAGATCCTAGTAAGATGAAGCTAGCCTTTCCTCTTATATTAGTTTAACTCAGATAAGTCAGATTGATAAAACAGCAATCTATAACTACCATAGCTTATATAAATTGAGTCTAAAATATTAAAGTATTTGTCCAGCTGAGGTGTCTAGAAGAAACTTGTATTGATACAGGTTTGTACCAAGAGGGAAAATTAAGATGCATCTCAGGTATTGGCTTGACTTGTCTGTTCTTATCCTTCTTCCATTATTTACAACTTTATAGCATTTGCAGAAAATTCTGCTACATTAAAATTCACATCCAATAGCAAAAGCAGGTTTTCACCCCATCCTTTGTAAATCAGGCTTGCCTTGGCTTTTGTGTGAATTGTATTGTATATCATGCTCATTAACAAAGCATATGAACACATGGTTGAGGAGATAAGGTACATCAGGAATAGGAGAAGAAATGCTGAGATGGCAGGCTGCCTTCCGTAGGAAAAAAAAAGTCAGTAAAACTTCTACATAATGAGATTCTTCAATCATCTTCCCCAGTAATTCATTCCACTTGCTACTTATCCCTCTAAGTCTCTCCCTCACTCTCTTGTGTATGGCATTTTGAAAAGCAACAGTGAATTAGAAATTCACACTGAGGTTACTGAGCCATTCAGTGGAGTCCAGGAAGGCTTGATAATTTTCTTTTATGCACCTTGCATAAGTAAAAGTCTCTACAAACATTGCTGATATGGATGACCCTCTGAATTCACTGGCCACAAGCTGATGAACTACTGCATCTGCTTTTAAACACATGGCATCTGCATCTTCCTTAAGTTTTCAAGAGCAGAGGAGGGAGCGTTCCCTCATCAAAAGCTGAATTCTGTCACTATCTCTGTGGGCTCAGAAATATGTTCCTGAAAAGCCACACTTTTCATTTCACTGAGTGATAAGATCTTTGTCTTCTGCCAGGACATTTCAGTCACATAACCAGAAGTTCTGGCTCTTATAGCTTGAGTGAGTGTTCCTTTCATGTCATTCTGAGCTGATCAATATTTTTTTTTCAGCCTATAATTTCCTGATGTGTGTTGTGCTGTATCTTTATAACTAATATTTGTTGGGAAATGCTTGTTATCGTTGGAAAGTAAGGTACAGGAGCATAGTTTGATGTGCCACTTATCATTTTCAAAATGTTATTATTTTGGTGTCTATCTGCTTCTTCATACGAGGCTGCAATATTGAAAAGGCAGCAGTAGCTTGGAGTAGACAGCACTGTTTGGGAGATGTGTTTCCACCTAATGTTGAGCTGGATGGCATCCAAATTATATTTACAAAAACTTCTCTGTTGGAACTCGGATTATGTTGGTCATTGGGTATCATTCCTTGCATACTCCAGCGTATTGCTTCATCAAGCATGTAAATGTTCATGTAACATTTCCTAAATAAATTTACTTCTTAAAATAGTGACAATTTAATGGAGTTTCTGAATTAGGAAAAAGCCTAAGAATGCCTGAAAGTGGAGCAGGAATAACTGAAAAGTCAGGGAAATCATTTTCTTATTTTCCAAATATGAAACAAGCACATATGTAGGATTTGAAATAGATTATCATTTCTGATTTTTGTAATTAAAAAAAAAAAGCTTAATTGAAATATTTCTACAGTTTAAAGCATTGAACGACTTGAAACTCTTCCTTCAGAATTGAAAAAGCTTTTGGTCTCATGCCAAAGAGCAACACAACTATTTTTCAAGAAGGTGCCAATGAATCCACAATCAATTTTTCGTGCTGTGGTCTGACAGGCATGCACACCTTCTGCCTCCTTAGCCATCTCCCTGCTGTGAGAGCTGACGCTCACTGGAAGCTCAGATCTGCACACTTAAAATGCATCTCCAAAAAGCACTTATTACTTCCAGGAGTTAATTATTACACAGGGGAAGATGCTGAACATACTTAATGATGCAGAAAACACTCAACTATCTGAACTTCAGATATTGCAGGCTCTCGTGTACATTTTTGCTTTGGCAAAGAGGTAAAGTCCATTCAGTCAATCCCTTCTTGCAGCACAGGTGCTTCATCCTTGAGCACCCGCACCAATCTCTGAGCCAAGGAGTTTTTGGAGATCACTCAGAAAGGCAAGAGGTTCTTAACCATCTACAAAATCAAAATATCAAATACCATTGTATACAGCTTCTGTGCCAATCCTACCTTGACCCTAGCAGGGAATAGGGATGGATAGCTGAGAATAGGATTCAGAAATGTGAAGAAGGGAGACTTGTTTGAGTGGTTTGATTATGATGCTGAAGAAGGCTGTGTACTTTAGGTTAGATGGTTGCACATTGTTATAAGACTGTCAGCTTTTCACCACTGGAGGCTACTCTTGGCTTTGCAGAAAAAAAAAAGAAAACAAAAAAACCCACACCTTTGGAATCATCTGAAGCAAAATGCAACATCTGTCTCATAAATTCTTCTCAATGTTTTTCTTTTCCCCTTGCTTTTGCAACTAAAAATGCCATTTCTCTCTTGCTACCCCAGCATTCAATGTATGATTGACAAAACCCATCCTTGAATATCTTCAACACCCTGCTGAAGGATGCACAAAGGGAACTAGAAATGAAGATTAGCAAGTTATCTTATTGCCTTTGTCTGAAAGGTGCTGTTGATCTGCAAAGAACTGTAATAAATTTCTGTTTCTTACATGCCACATCATGACATGCAGATGTTTCTGGGAACATCAATGATTGTTGGGGAAAAAAAAAAACTTATTTCACACATAACAATACAAATATGGGAATATTTTATAAATAATATCTCTCCAAACTGATGAAGAACATACTTAAATGTATAATTTTCTAAGGACTGATAGACAAAGTATGGAATATGTGGTACTACTTCAGCTGTCATTGACAGTAGGACCTGTACTTAGGTTACTTCAGCAAGGATTAAGTCCAGCTTTGTCAGTATGAGTTCCTGTGTTTCAACAGATGGTTTTAGAAGAATTCAAGAAGATTCACACAGGAGATGGAATTCTGATTGTCTTTTTGGATGGCCAGAAGTGTTCTTCAGGTGCAACTGACATCACCATGCTATCACAAAGATAACAGAAGAAGAAAAGTCAACTTTGTCCTCCAGAATGAACTAATGAATACTGTTTGCCTTGACTGAAATCTCTGCTTTGAGTTAGACAAAGACTTCTGCCTGCTTCTACCACCCCTCCAGTGACTGCTCCTCAGGCAAAGAAAAGGAATTCTACCTCTTCTCTTGCTCAGGAATGTTGGAAGAACTTGGGTTCCTCCCAAAAACGATGGTATCTTCTGGAGATATTTCATTAATATTTTTCATAGAATGAAAAAAAATACACTTGGCTGTATTTGGTAATCATTCTTAGATAACTATTTGTTCTTTTTAACTGTATGTTTTCACACCTTGCTACAGCCATATCTGAGCTAAAAACAGCACTGCTATCTTCACCTGTGAATGTAAAAGGACTCGTGAGATGCATGATAAATAAAGCAAATTGTGGCCACGTGTGAGGAATGTCTTGATCTTATATTATCATGAAAACACTGTACCGAGGAAAATGATATTTTTTCTTGACTAGATAAAGGAAGAATGGTCTCTAGCAAAGTATAATCCATTTGGGAGAAAATTTTACATAGGATGTTGAGCACAAAAAACAAATATAAGTTTCTTCACTGCTGAACACAGAGCTGTTACGGCTACAGTTTTAGAAGAAAAGTTTTTCCCATAAAAATGTTTTCTCCCACCATAGTTAAAAAAAAAATGAACAGGGATGTATTCCTAAGTGCTGGTTTTCACAACCATAATGCTGAGACATAGTGAGGAAGCTGAGATAGAAATTAAAAGAAAGAAAAGGGAGGACTGTGGAGAGGGAACGAATCCCCAAAAGGATATAAAAAGAGTAAATAATGAATATCTTAAAAAAGATTCTTGGACTTAGCCAAAGAGGAGCTGGATCATATCAGAAGCAGTTAGAATAATCCTCTGGAAAATGATGAATTAAAAGCAATGGTCTTTGATGTGACAACCCACCTGACAGCTTCAACTGCTAGTATTTAGGAGTTTCTGTTCCCATGTCCCTCTGTTCTTGAGAACCTGTTATTTTTACTTGCCTAAACAAGGTGAGAAGTGAACACTAATAGCTGTTTTACCCACAAGACGATAGCATCTAAATGAGCCGCTGTTAACTGTAGGGAGAATATTCTGGATGGAAGGGGCCTCTTGATCAATGGCTCTGGTAAAGGCAAAACAAAAGACAGCATTTAGAAGTGGTGACATGTCACATGTTAATGAGCCTACAACAAGCACAGAAACAGCCATCAAAATGCAGGAGATGATCTTGTTAGGAGCTCAAAACTGGGAGTAATATAGAATATTCTAGGTCAGAAAGCATCACGTCTGCTTTATCATAAGCCTCAAGCCATAAGTCACTTTCTGTGATGAGCATGTCACAGGCAGGAGTGCCGAACATTTAGAGGAGGGTGTTTTATTAGAAACCCCATCCACCACTGAATTGATGGCTATACCTTCTACCTTATACAGAGCAAATGAGAAACTGCAACTTGAAGCAGGTGGAAGCTGAGAGCAGAGAGACCCCTGTCTAGGAGGACCCCATCCCAGTGAAAAACCCAAAAAACAGCAGAACAGAGAATCTGTCCATCTGCACAGAGTTCTGAAAATACTTCTTGAAGAAAGAAGGGCCTCCACTTGTCAACCCCCTTGCTCTTTTTTTTTTTTTTAACTCAAATATCTATACAAATTTTAAAAACATGCTCTCTACTGCCCAGATAGCACTTATCCCTAGAAGGCAGATCTATCAGTCACTCCACAAAATCCCCTGTGGCCTTTGATATCCTTTTAGCTTTTACACAGAATTTTACACTTCAGGTTCCTTAACATGTTAAATCCCATTACACAGGCAAGGATAATTCATATTATCCCTAGAGCTGTACAGCATGCAATAAAGTCAAGTCTCCTGAATCATGGGATTAGAAAAGTGTTTAGTAGAGGTCTCGCGGGCTAAAGTTTGAGTCAAGTTTTTTTCACTAATTTGGAGCTCAATGATGGCTGTTCCTAGTAGTCTGATTTATGCATTGTTGTGGAAGTCATATTCAGTATTGGTGGAACCAGGGATTTTGCAGCATATAACTTCAGGGCATTTCTTTAGAGAAAAAAAAGAGATTAAACAGAAGTCTCTTTTAGAAGTTATGGCTCAAAGAGGTTAAGGTTTATTATTCTAATCAGGCTAATCAAGATACTCTCAAAACCACATTATCCAACACTGTTATTTAACTCACAGACAGGTTCAATATGTTGATGAAAGATAGTTAAAAGTTAGTTGATGGATATATCCTGACTGAAAACTCATGCACTATCCTGCATGTCCTTTGGTTGTTCTCTTTGCTTAATTTTTGTATTGCTATTGGCTCTTTCTTAACTTGTACCAGATAGTAATGGTCAGGTGTGGTCCAAGATATGGTCTAATCCATAGGTGTTCTACAAGGCAGTATGGACAAGACCACTTTGTGCTGAGCTGTGAATTTGTATAAACATGGTTATATTGTATTACTTCATTGGGTTCTGAGCAATTTTATTTTCTCACATAGGCACAGCAAAATCACTCTTTGTCACAAATCATAGGACACGTAACACTGTTTCAAATAGTCTGCTTAAAGTCTACTTTGGCCTCAGTCATCTCTAAAGGAAAGACAGGATTTGTAAGATGACAAGGCAAGATAAAAATCAACCAACTTTAATGTGGTACATTTAGGAGAGAAAGGTGCTTTTTGGAGAACTTGCATCTTGAGATATCCTTCTCCATTGCCACACATATTGAGGGTATTTGCACAGTAATGTGTCAGAATCACTCTCTGTATCACTTACATGCACTCTGCTCTGTAAAGATTGTTAAATAAAGATGTTCAAGAAATTTCTTGGAATGATAGAATATATGTCACCTCCAGACTCACAGTCCTACATCTGATTAGCTGTTAACAATTGGGTGTCCTGCAATGGGCTTAGTGTGCTCCACAATTCCTGATTTATGAAGCTCCAGGTTCTGGCACCATTGGCTTCAGTGTTCCTAAGGTGCATAATGGAGAGGTCTGGCTTTGAAAACAGGCTTGTCTTATGAGTGTGACACTATAATATCCAGGACTGGGTCTCTTCTTATCCTCCTTATATTTTATCTTCATCCTTGCATAAAGGACAATGAAGGAGAAGAGAACAATAATCCTATTAGCTGAGGGTACCACTATGTGATCTAGCAGTCATATCTGGAATTGAAGTACTGCAGATTCTTCCCTAAGTAAAAGGCCAATATTCTGGCAAGTTAACTTCACTAAACTTTTGACCCTCATCTATGGGAGAGATCTTTCATGCGAGGAGGTGGAGGGATTGCTTGATAGCCATACTGATGTTTTTTCTCAAGGTAATCCTTGTGTCGGTATGGAAACAGAATGTTTTAAGTACACCAGGAGGATAGGTTCACCCAGCTTCCTTGACATGAGAGATGACAAGATTCCTGTGTCATTCTTTGGTCTCTAATGGTGCATTTCGCTATTGTTAATTGTTCCACTTTTTTAACCAGGCATACTGGTTAAATTCTAATATTGTCTCTGGTATCTGCTTAGCTGTAAAAACTAGTGTTTCTCCATTATCATACTTCCTCCAAATATTTCCCCCACATCTTCCAAAAGACAATAGTCTATGGCCAAAGGAATTTCATCCAATATCTCCATCTTTCTCTTACTATAACTTGGTCTCTGATAACATGACAAGGTACATTTTAAACAGACTCGTAAGTCAAGAGAATGGCTGAGGCCATCAGGAAAGTTATTAAGCTTTTCCTCTTGGTTTCCAGGCTTGCTGCAGGATCCATGTAAATTCTTTCATTCCCTACCAGCAATGAGGAATGCCAAAGTATTTGTTCACAGCAAGGACTGAACTTGAAAGTTGGATTTAGCCACGTTGCCTGCCATGACAACATGTTCTGGGTCCATACAACTATCAAGTTGTAGCAAACGCGAAAATTTCTGTGATTGCTGATGGGTTGAACTGCAATGCATTAAACTAGCTGCATATATGACATAAACAAGATCTTGAGTCCACCAAGGAAGCAAATTCAATATATCCAATAGCCCCAAGTTAAAGATCCCACATCCTGGGTCTCATATAATTTATTTAAATGTCTATAGTGTAGATAGATTTGGATTTGAGAACAGACTCCGACACAGGCTTCATGCACATCTTCTTTGTAAAACTCCTGTTGTTGTATTTGTGTGATTATGAGCTGTGTTTTTCTGTAGTTAGTGACATTCACAGATTCACAGATTCACAGAATATTTAAGGTTGGAAGGGACCTCTACAGATCATCTAGTCCAACCTTCCTGCTCAAGCAGGCACACCTACAGCATGTGGCACAGGGTGGCATCCAGGCGGGTTTTGAAGACCTCCAGAGTAGGAGACTCCACAACCCCCCTGGGCAGCCTGTTCCACTGCTCTGTCACCCTAACAGTAAAGAAGTTGCTCCTCACCTGGAGACGGAACTTCTTATGCTTCAGCTTGTGGCCATTACCCCTCGTCCTATCGCTGGCCACCAGTGAGAACAGCTTGTCCCCTTCCTCCCTGCATTCTCCCTTCCTGAACTTATACATATTAATCATATCCCCTCTGAGCCGTCTCTTCTCCAGAGAAAACAGGCCCAGCTCACTCAGCCTCTCTTCATACGAGAGATGTTCCATTCCCTTAATCATTCTGGTTGCCCTTCTCTGGACCCTCTCCAGAAGCTCCACGTCCCTCCTATACTGGGGAGCCCAGAACTGCACACAGTACTCCAGGTGCGGCCTCACCAGAGCTGAGTAGAGGGGCAGAATCACCTCCCTTGACCTGCTGGCAACACTCCTCCTGATGCAGGCCAGGATGCCATTGGCCTTCTTGGCCATGAGGGCACACTGCTCACTCATGGTTAACTTGGTGTCAACCAGGACTCCCAGGTCCCTCTCTGTGGAGGTGCTTTCTAGCAGGTCAACCCCTAACCTGTGCTGGTGCCTGGGGTTATTCCTGCCCAGGTGCAGGACCCTGCACTTGTCCTTGTTGAACCTCATGAGGTTCCTCTCTGCCCAACTCTCCAGCCTGTCCAGGTCCCTCTGGATGGCAGCACAGCCCTCCGGAGTGTCGGCCACTCCACCCAGCTTGGTGTCATCTGCAAACTTGCTAAGGGTGCATTCCGTGCCCTCGTCCAGGTCATTGATAAACAAGTTGAACAGCACTGGGCCCAGCACTGACCCCTGAGGGACACCACTGGCCACAGGCCTCCAACTGGACTCGGCCCCATTTATCACCACCCTCTGAGCTCTGCCATCCAGCCAGCCCTCGATCCACCACACCATGCACTCGTCTAGTCCACTGTCCCGGAGCTTCCGTATGAGGATGTTATGGGAGACGGTGTCAAAAGCCTTGCTGAAGTCAAGGTAGACAACATCCACGGCTCTCCCCTCGTCCAGCCAGCCTGTCATCCCATCATAGAAGGCTATGAGGTTCGTCAGACATGACTTCCCCTTGGTGAATCCATGCTGACTGCTCCTCAGCAGCTTCTTCTCCTCCTTATGCCTGGAGATTCTCTCTAGGATGAACTGCTCCATCACCTTTCCAGGGACAGAGGTGAGGCTGACCGGCCTGTAATTGCCCGGCTCCTCCCTCTTTCCCTTTTTGAAGACTGGAGTGACGTTGGCTCTCTTCCAGTCCTCGGGCACCTCCCCTGCTCTCCAGGACCTCTCAAAGATGATGGAGAGAGGCTGAGCAATAACCTCGGCCAGTTCCCTCAGCACTCTTGGGTGCATCCCATCTGGGCCCATAGATTTTTGAGTGGCCAGTTTGCCTAAGTGCTCTCAAAACATTCCTTGCTCTCAAAACTTTTCTGAGAAACAGTATCCTCTGTGGGCATCATGACATTGTAATACTGTTTGTATTTTTTAAAGAAAAAAAAAAAAAGAAAAAGTTGAGGCAATCACAGAAATTAGATAAATGAGGAGATAAAGAGACACGAATGTGAGTAGTCCACTTATTTGATTTTTACTTTCCTATCAGTTAATTACTAAACTAAATCTATAGAGGAGAGAGAATGACAATGTAGTCATCAGGGTAAACTGAAGTACTAAAACGCTGTTGTTCTTCCTTGCTTTAGTTCCCATTCTTACATATTTATTTCTAAGAGTGCTTGTTATTTATTTCTTGAATGCTTGCATCTGTGAATGCACATACACACACACACATATTTTTTATCTGCACGTTCATCTATTTGCTTACTCCAAATTATGCTTTATCTTGTTAATGCATATGATTACACAAAAACCATAACACAACTGCATTTCAAAGATCTACCCTTATGTCAGCATGTATTGGCAGACAAATATCATAAGGATGTGGAAAGCAAAGAAGCAAAGAAGCTGGAATAAGCTATAGATTAGCAGAATGGGGAAGCAGAGAAGGCCATCTGCAAGGTGAGCCAGTGCTTGTTGGTGCTGGTCCTATGCCACCTGCATCCTTCTGTACAACACATCCCTATGAGCTCCAAGATATGGAACAGTAGACATTGAATTCTCTCTCTGAATCCACTGAATTCGACAAAACCAGTCCATGTTGCAGCCTCTCCTCCTCTGATGAGGATTTATGCATCACAACAGAGCAGCTGCCTGCTGATAACAAAGTTACATATTCAGTGCATGTTCCCGAGTTATTTTACCATTGTTTCACAGGAGAAGCCCGGAGGATTAGTTAACCCAGATCCAGTTAAGATCAAGGTCATTCTGCTTCATCATCACAAACATCCTCCTGAGTTCATTGTACTGCCCATCCAGGTTGTCAAGAGATGTATTTCTGAGTGGATCTTGTTCTGTCATCTATCTGATATCCATCTGTTTATCTCCAGAATTTGCCTTTAAATTTCTCTCTCCTGGGATGTGGTCTCATGAGAAGAAACTAGGAAGTTTTGGGACACAACAAAGAGTATTGGGAACATAAAGTTTTTGGGCCTCAAAAGTCAGGTTTCTCCAGAGCAGGAGGCTGCAAGGGTTTCTGGTGAAGACCAACTACTTACCAACCTTATCATCTTCCTTTGCATTTGGTGGCAGTAGTGCCATCAAAACCACCTCTCCAGGTAGCTTTGAGATGAGAACATTTCACATCCCTATTTGCCATCAAACAGCTACCAGGGCACTGGAAAGAGCATTATACTGTTTCTGACTGTTCCCACCAGGTACATTGAGGGCAGATGTAAGGTCACCTTGACTAGGCTCTGAAAGCAGGACCTAATCCCCAAACCATGCAAGTATATTAAGAAAGACATAAAATGTGATTTTCACAACTTAGTGGAGCTGATTTGCTCCTCAACATATGCTTTTGATGAGTCTTGCTTGAGCATGTGTCCCTCAACAGCAGAGAAAGTCTCCATGCATCTAGGAGGGAAATATCACTCCATAATCTTCCTAAACATCATCTGAATATCACCATATCTAGGAAAAATCACTGCATGCCCCTTTCATTTGTTCTTAGATAGACACTGCTGCACCTCCTAAAGTTTCATCCATAAGACAAGTGTACTTCCAGCTGCCCAAGAGCTCCCTGAAGGCTGTGTCATCACCCTATTCCCTGATTCCTCTACAGATATGGAGGAAATTCAATTTGGTGGCAAGCAAGCCAGGCACCTCACATCTGCCTGGCAGAGTCGGTCTGAACCAGTACGTGATAGCTTGACTATTAAGGCTCCTCCAGCTGTACCCTGGCAATATTCCTCACATGCAAATGCACTTGTTTGTCTTAAATGGCAGTTTGTAACAGAGATCATCACAGCCTCATTTTTAGCCAATTACCCAGCATTTGCTTTGCCCAATTTGCATGGAGAACAACCTATTATTGCTCTCAATCTGGGGGGAATTGTTTTGCCTTTCCCAGCCTCACAAGCTGCGGATGGAGCTTAAATTTTTTGTAAATATATAAAACAAGAAAACGTGGAGGAAAAAGGCTATCCGAGGATGTCAAGTAGGGAGAGAGCAGGGAGCACCTCAACTGAAAGCAGTGTCACTGATTACTGACCATTAACTATTAAAAAGACTGCACCAGTGCCATGAAATCTTCTGCAACTGGTATTGTGAAAGCAGATTTTTAATGCTCTATATCCAGCCCACAGATTCAAAGACATTTCCAAATGCCTGGATCCCTACTGGATTTGAAAGGACTCCACAACCTGCATATTTTGCATCCATATGATCCACACTCCAAAGTAACCTTTCCTCCTCATTTAAACACCTACTTTCACTTCAATTAGATGCATTAGATCTCAATCTCTATCTCGCACCCAAAATCCCCACTGGATATAGCTTCAGCAGTGCTACCCTAAACAGGACTAGCATTTTCAGAGAAATCGCTAGTGATTTGGAGGGTCCTTATTGCTGCAGTGCTCAGATTGATAAACTTTAAAAAGAATATGTTTTCCACAGTTCAAACTGAATCTAGATCCCATCACACTAGCCCAGGAAAGGATGAAGAACTCATCTCTCAGAGAGGAGAAAAAAAAAAGATCTGGCCCTGCTCATCCCAGTAAAAGTCTGTAGCTATCACATATAGAAAAACCCAGAGCATTGAGCGTAGAGAAGGGAGGAGAGCTATTTAATTGCAAAGTCAATATTAACAGAGAGAAAAAATGGTAGAAACAGGCCAAAAAAAAAATTTGGCTGGAAACTACAGGATGATTCCTCTCTGTGAGAGGAGAGAAATGTACACTCCCATAGCAAGCAAAATGTTGAACACTTGTAAAGTAAAACCTGGTCAGTTGATAAAAAGCAGCTTGTATAACATGATAGCAGAGACCTCAGGAGACTGGAGACCATGACCCAGGCTGGCACGTCCAGTCTAATATTCCTACAGGTCAGGACAACAACAGGAGAAGCAACAGAGAAGCAAATTTGGGGGGAAGATGTTGTAAAATGCAGACTCAGCCCTTCAGGTGCATGAGTGCATTTGCTTCTCAGCGCCTCTCTGTGCATCATTTCTGCACCTTGCAGATTAAAACAAGAATGAAATGAGCAAATTTATGGCTTATCTTTTCTCCTCCAGCAATCATGTGTGTGTTTCAGAAGGGGGAATTTTTGGTCTCCGAGGGAACAGGAACGTAAAAGCAATGGTCAGAGGATATGAAGCTGTTTTTCTGCTGACTCCAAAGCAGGTGCCACTTAGTTTGATGGTTAGTGATTATAGGCCACCTGTATTTAAACAGCAGGAAAATAACCTCTCCCTGCAGGTCTCATTACTGAGGAAAGTTCTTGCCATGGCTTCCTTTCTGCTTGGAAATGTGCCTGGCCTAAGGATACAGCAGGAATCTTTATAGGGTGGGCAGAAGGTAGATTCAGGACTGAAGTACCAGGCCCAGGAATGCAAACCCCAGCAGGGACCCAGAACATTTCGTATTCATATCTAGATGTCTTCTGACAAACAATGTCATTTAGCAAGATTGCCTCAATTTGCTATAAAAATTCTGTGAATTTAAATATGTATTGCAGCAGGGTGCAAAGAGCCTTCAGGATCCGTTAATACAATGTCACAAATAGGTGAGGTTAATTAAAACCTTCTGTTTAGAAAGGAAATAACTCTACAGGCTTCAAGCCATAAACCTAGTGATAACTGGCAAGTCATGGAAAAGAAAAATGCACATTCTTTACAGGTGAGTTAATTTAGAATTGCCCACAAGAGCTTTAATTTATGTCTTTCCTCTGCATGTATTATAAAGGAAGAGGGCACAGGTTGACACCTCATAGAGAGTTTGCAGAAACAGGAATATTTGTGCATGACAATCACTACCTCAATCATGACTTTAAAGTTGCTTGCCCATTTCTTGGCAAACCTGTTGAGAGACTCCTGTAATGAGGAGTTACAGTAGTTACTATTTCCATTTTTTACAGCAGTTACTATTTTCCATATTTCCTATGGAAAGTCTGGAGTAGGAAAAATGGATATTTTCTGACATACAAGAGTCCATCAGAAGACTTCCAACATTATCTTCTTAGAGTCACCAGAGGCATAAATCTCAGCCTCTTGGATTAACAAACTCTAGAGTAATAGCTTAAATCTGGCTTCACCACTGGGAGGCATTTTACAGAGATAAATAAGGTGGACTTCTAATTACTCTGACTCTCTTCTATTTATTTTCTAGAGAGAACAGTGGACTGGATTCATCCCATAGATTTATGCACCAAGTCATGTCTGGGAGATGTGTTATGTTTTCAAGGACTAGAAGAATTAGTCTAGACTCAACTAGAAAGTCTGTCTATTTGGAAACCTCCAGAACATTTCCTGAGCTGTTTTGGAGATGTTTCTTGTCCAATACACAACCTGTATGCTAATCTTTAGATTTTCAATACTGAACACACTTTTTATTGGTAATTCTTCCAATGATCTGGCCTACAAGACCATTCTAGCATTTTTCCTCCTATGATGTCCCCTCAGAAGAAGTTCTCAGAAGTGCGGTGCAAAGAAATCCCTTACTAGGGCTAATTAGACCTAGAGACATCATACCCCATGGGCAAGGCATGGGTTTTCTCACCTTCCTTTCTCTCATTCCTTGTAAAGGTTGTCAATTCTGTTGTTGTTTGTTTGTTTATTAATTTGGCTATGTTTTTTAATTTGGCTATGACTTGCAAATGATCTTGACTTCCCTCAGATCAGGAAAGAGGGCAGAATACTGCTGTGCAGTATTAGTATTTCTGCAGAGGAAATGGACACATCTGAGTGGCACATGCCCCAGGGACCCTCAGAAGAAGATCCTCACATTTCATTCCTGCATCTAACTTCAGCATCCTTCCTTCCCCCATCATGACACTTGTCTTCTCTGTTATATAACATGCCCAAAAATCTAGCTCAGGATAGCATTAAGTATGGAAACAGTCACTCTTCAAAACTTCTGGTTAAGTGAGAATTATCCAAATAATTATAATAGATTATGTCGAAGCTCCACCCTTAAAGATAGCATATTACCCCAGCAACATTCACTAATACATTCCTTTTTAGACCTGGATCTCCCTTTTCTCTTACATATAGCTTTTTTTTTTTTTTTTTTTTTATGACAAGTTGGTCCATTCAATTGAAATGAGGAAGAAAAATAATATATAAGTTCAAGTGACATTAATGTCTTACATAAGTGTTTAACAATCCATCTATAATACTCTCTGTGTGGATACAAAAGACACAAATAACTCTTTAGTTAGTCATTGATAATAGGAAGCAAAATGTATTAGCAGTGGTATGTGAGATGCAATTTAAATTTATTTTAGGGCAGCAGTATACATTGAAGGTTTATGTAGTAAGATTCCTCATAAATATATTAACCTAAGGGCTGTCAGCTGTGGTTCAATCTAATATAAAAAAAATAGAGAATTACAATGCTGCAATACATTTCTTGGTCTTAAAAATTATAAAAGTCCTTACTTATATGCTCATTTTCAAAATGGCAAACAGTCTGTCGCTCTTAAACAATGTGAGGTAGTTTATAATCTAAAAGCTTAAGAGATGGATCATAATTGTTGTTTGATGAGACAAAGGAATGTGATTATAATTAGAAAGGGGTGAGATTCTGAAAGGTTTTATTGTAACGGTTTTATATTTTCATTCACTTCTGTTTATGGGAATAAGCCTGTGTTTTATGAATGGATATATACTTTTTATCCTCTTTTTCACTTCTTTATGTCTTTCGTCTACTTATGGAGGATTTTTTTTTTCTCCAGTGATAGGCAGGTTAATATTTTTCTATAATGCCTTGTAGTCTAGACACAGGGCATCTCAAATGACTTTAGAGAGATTCTCTCTGCCTGTTCTGACACATATGATCATTCATGAATTCACTTGGTATTGCTCTGGTGTCTTCATGCAGTGCATACAGATGTTTCTTAACAGAACTGCATTAGCAAACCTAGGTTGTGCTAATTTCTTAAGGACATCTGTTTACAATAAGACAATTGGTTTGGGAAAGAAAATGTGTCCTGAAAACAGAGTTGTGTAGCAAATGCCAAGGGTTCACAACAGTGAGGGGTGGAGAGAAAGATATTGCCCTGCTCACTAGAGCTCTCTAGGGTTGGGGGTTGTTGCATCGAACAATATTTGGGAGATATAGGGTTTATTCTCCATTATTTTGTCCAGCTGTTGAAGATTTTGTGCTGTGCAAAATTATTTGATTGTGCTCATTTTGAGTCTATCACCTATTCTTTTCATTTCAATACTCTAAGGAACTCTTAAGTAAAGAAAAAGAGACAAAGAATAAATAGTCGTACCTTTTCTGGGACTGATCAATACTTTGCAGACCTCCGTTATTCTTTAACAGTTCCATTGTTTAGGATAATGAAAATTACTTGATTTAGTCATTCCCTGTCAGGAGATTGTCCCATTTCTATGATAATCCCCATTGGCCATTTCAGTGTCTTTTACAATTTTATTAGTTTTTTTAGAGGCAGGGGAATCAGAAAGGCACACGGTAATTAGTGAGTGCACAGTGGTCATAAACCGTGGCTCGATGATGAAAGCAGATCACTGAAATTGCTGAGATATGGACGATTGCAATGACCAGTTTTGTTTCCTTAGGTTTCTCCAACAGCATTTCAGCCTACTACTACAGTCCGATAAATCAAATAAATAAATAAATAAATAAATACGGAAAGAAAAATATTTCTTAGCTCCTATATATGTAGTTTTTATCTTTACCTCATTTCCCTGAGCAATTCCTCGATCAAGATCTAGTTCAATTCCTGCACTGACCTTCTGGGCTGCATCCAGCTTTGCCTTCCACCAAGCTTCATCTGGGCTGAGCCTAACAGTTTCTATTGGCCTTCAGATTCAGCGACTATATATTTCATTTCTAATTGGAATTTGTCTGAACTAAGCTTCAAACTATCAGTTCTGGTTCTGCCTTTCTCTGCTGGATTAAAAAACCTTCTATTACAAAGTATTTTCTCCCCATGAAAGTATTTGCACACTCTAATGAATATTCTTTTTACTAAGCTAAGCAGATTGAGTTATTTGACTTTTTTTTTTCTCACAATACAGCATTTTTCCAGTCTTCAATTATTCTGCATCTCTTTTTCTCCATTTTTTCCCAGTATCTTGTTAAAGCTGTTGACAGCAGAACTGGACTGAGTCATGACTTATCAAACCATAATTGTTAACTCTGGATTGGTGCAATTTTTGATCACCCAGTAGGACAAATCCCATCAGGACTGACATATTTTAGCATGGAGATTGTGCTGGCTTTGGGAAGACAATCAGCTTCTGACACAGCATGAGTTATACTGACAGAAATGGACAACAAATTCTATATGCAAAGTATAACTCAAATATAGACCCCCAAATCCAGCTTCTGGACTGCCAAATCCAATACCAGCTATTGCATCAGTACTTTACAGCTATGGAAGGGATGTTTTGACCAATTATGTGAAATTTAAAGATGAATGTATCTATCTCATACCTCAATGTCATGTCACTAAAGCTGCATTTAAAGGTGACATGATCCCTCCAGAGCTTCTTCTCTGGGTTCTTCTGCCTCACCATCTCTGTGGCAAACAAGGGCTACATAGTGATTAGATATTACTGTTATTTCAACAAGTGTCTGCATGTTTTAGCTCTTTTCAGAGGAGTCCTTTTGTATCAGGCTAAGGACATTTTGCTATTGATCCTGCCAAGCACCACTGGGATGGGATCCAGTATCTTCACACGCAAGGTCCAGGTGAATCACCTAGGTGCTTCAGGAATCCCACTGAGGTGCGGAGAGATGCCAGCAATTTCTAGCTTGAGTCTATAAAGAAACAAGTCCTTGCTCAGCAGGTGAGGGGGATGTCTCCCTCTCCCCAGCTAATCAAAACAATCTTATAACGCAGGTTTACAAGCATAGATGCCAAATAGCCAGAAAACGAGCAAAAGTGTGTGCCCTTCCAAATAATCCCTTAGTTGGAAAGGGCAGGTATTGAGCTGATATTTAGCTATAATTGGCTGACTCTGCTTGGTCCCTGGCTCAATACATGTAAGCTGTAAGCAGGGTTTTTTTTTTTTTTTTTTTTTTTCTGAAAAATTTCATCTAAGCTAAATCCATTTATTCCTGCAAAGCCTCTTGTTTAGCAAGGACTTCTGATGACAGGACTCAGGCACACTCAGATCTGTAGGAGTACATTTTAGAGGTTATGTTTTGCCCAGTCTTTCAGAGGATAGCTAAAAACATTGGAGTTAAAAAGTTGGTGTCAGGAGAGCTGCATTCAGTTCCGTGAGTTTGCAGAAGTACATTGACATTGAATTCAGTTTTTATGTATTATGGGTTAATCAGTAGTAGCTGTAATTAGTAATCACATTGTTTTATTTATTCTGCTAGGAGTCGTCTTTTTTTTTTTTTTTTTTTTTTTTACGCAGGACTATGAATACTAGGGATACTAGTGAGTGAAGCATGGGCGAGTCCTTTTGCCCTATATCCCTTGCAGTAAACCGTCCCCTTGCCCTGAGTTCCTATATAGTGCTTTGAGAAAAAGTGAAAAATAAGCAATATAAAAAGTATTAAGTCTCTTAGAACTCACTGGTCTGGCTTCCTTATTTTTTTCCAGTCATTCACTTCCACAGCAAATGATTTAATATGGAATGAAGGTCTTTTCCAACCATAATGATTCTATGATGATCTCTAGGCACAGAGTGCACTCATGAGTAGACTTTGCAATAATGCGTCAGGCAAAGGCCTTTTGAAGCAAGGTGACCATCAGATAATCAGCATTAATCAGATATTTGTCATTGCAAATTGTGCAGAAACTAGTCACATTTGATGTATAAGTACAATGAGCCATCTGTGCTTCAGATGCAGTTTTGGGCTTTTTGCAGTATTTTGCACAGGTATCTTCTGACCGTATAGAGGAAATATTATCTGAAGAATACAACCTAGGAGGCAAGCAAATCACTTTGATGTGCCTGAAAGACTATGTTGTCATTCTGAAATTAATTTCAATCTCTGATTCTCAGAATTTCTATGAATTGATTTGAATTCATTGAACTCATGAATTGAAATAAGGAGCATCACAAGATAGTAGTTAGGTCAAGACAGAAATATGTAAACAAGGTGCCAGCAAGTAGCTTTCTACAAGTGCATTGGTATTTGAGCTCCCAATGGAGGGAAGAGCCAGTCCATACATTCTGTAAGCTTGGTTTAACTATCAGGGACATCTCAGAATGTCACAGATGCCACTATCTATGTTTAGGCAAATGGATCTGACCTATGGCGTCTTTTTTTTAGAGTAAATTGAATGCTATCTAGGATCCCCCAAATATTTTGATGATCCTTCCACTGAACTGTATTGTAACTGGAGCTTAGATATCTGACACATATGTTGATAACGACTTAGAGTAGTCTAAATAGCTATGACTTGTCCTAGAGAAGAATCCCACTGAACATGTCTTCAAAATGTCATCAATGTTTCCTATATTTTGGCCTCAAGAATATTATAGAAAGTAATATTCAAGCAGCACATTGGTATACCAATTTCTTCCCTGACTTTCAGCACTTTTTGGGTACTAAAGTATATTCACTCTTCCATGGATAAACACTTCCAGTCTTATCTTCTTTTCAAATTATATCTTTTGTGTGAAGGCAGGCAATGTGCCTCACATTCTTATAATCTAATATCACATGCTTATAGCCCTAAACTGAGATTTCTGGATTTAGCTCCCAGCTACCATATCAAGGTCCCATGTGGCTTTTGACAAACCCTTTAACCTCCTTTTCCCTTACTCATCCACATAAAAAATGGAGGTTATTTTCCCTGAGACAGCTGAGCTGAATGCACTAATGACTGTGAAATACTGCAGTAAAAGAAGCATTTAACAAATCAGAGGAATGATGCTTTTGTTATTAGTGTGATGGATCAAAACTTTCTTCAGGTTCATTAACTTCATCTTCCTACATGTTAATGTATAAACATACTTTTTTTTTTTAATCAGCTCAGATTTCAAAGAACTCATTGTTGTTATTTAAAGTCCACAGAATTTTTTTAAAAAACAAGGTGATGCGAAGGGGTAAGGTATTTTTAAAGCTCTATACAAAATCTGACATTGTGGAAATTATGTCCTTTGGCATGACCGTAGTAAGTAAACACTGAAAATTCCTTCACTGTTAGGAAGGAGTAAAGAATCTTAAGGGATGTTGCAGAATTTGAGAGGAATAAATATGAAATAATTTTACCAAATATCTCTGACAAAAGGGAATTTTTTAATGAGATGTGGCCAGAGCTAACACGAAACTAATAATATGGGCAGGCCAAGAGGATTCTGCTGAGCCACTTGAGATGTCTGTGTATAAAGCATCAGGTGAAGGAGGTTATTTGCTCTTGTGCTCTACCCTGCTGTAGCAGGTCTGCAAGCTTGTGCTGTTACCCTTGAGATAGCGTAGAACCCTCCACAACCATCAAAATTTATGTTGTGTTTGTTAAGAATTGGTCACAGAAGTGGCCTGACCTCACTGAACCCTGCTGAGTCTCTAGTAGAAGGCACAGAGAGCCAGAAGTGCCCTGAACACAAGGTCTGTGCTTAACACGTATATGTCTCTTTTACCTGGCAATATCACCTATGGCTAGCTGAGATTTGGCTCTAAAGAATGAAGATATCTCTTCATTCTACCAATCCTCAGATAATGCAATGCACTTGAGGAATTCAGTACCTCACAGCACCACATACATCAAATGCAACCCTCAGTTGCTGCTAATACAGGAGTGGGAATGAGGAGCTCCAGGTTGCAACACCTTGCTTCCTAGCAGCAGGGAACAGATGAGTTTCATCCCAGTGGAGGGGAATAGAGTATAATACACTTGCCAGCTTCTCTTGTGGAGAGGAAAAATTTGCTTTTTTGGTTGTTGCATTTGCTTATTTAACATCTGCCAGTAGCCTACCAGCTGCAGTAGAGTTTTGGAGGGATTTGGCTGACTTTGTCCTAAATTGAATGGGGGGTATCACACATCTTTTCATTGCAGTTCCATGGGGAGGTTGGAAACTTTTCAGGAGTGGTAGCACCTCATATTGATCCTTTGGGAACTGCCAGATCACATATCTCCATAGCTTTGGCCAGGCTGTTGTGGCAGAAGAGAAAATGCTGCTAAATGTCCACCAAAGACAATACCACAAGGCAGAGAAATGCAAGTTATAACAATAATGTGGATATTACCCTGGCTAGTGGTGGTGGTCTAGCATAAACTCTCAACAACGTAGGAAAGAGCTGAATGACCATCGCTCAGTGTCACCATGTGTTTTATGTTTACCATGTTTAATCTCTGTGGGCTCCAGTGAGACACCAGGTTTGGGCTGGTTATCTCACATGCTGAGAGGAATTTCCCACTGGACTAATTCCCATGAACTGTGGTGCTCCTTTTGTCTCACCATAAATCATCCCTATAATATGGTAGGTGAGTGCCCCAACTCAAAGCTTGGGATCCTGCAGGTTTAAGGAGGATAAGGCCACCAAAGAATTGCAATGCAATGTAATTAAAAACTCTCTTTTAGGGAAAATATAATATAATCTTCTTTTTATAACCTGCCACTAACAAAAAAAAAAAAAAAAAAAAAGGAGTTGGGGAGATGTTGAATCACAGAGAAAACAATACCATTTTTTACTGTGTGACTCATTGGAATTCCTGGTAATAATTTCATACTTGAAACTGAACACACAAGAGTCAGTGATTGAGACTTGTGAGAATTGCTAAGTTGCATTTTAGCAAACACGACATTTCTGTTGTGAATACATACCTCTTGGACTTTCAATGTACTCCTAAGCCTCAGAACCACAACATAGTTACAGACATAATAGGGGACTAAAAGCACAACATTTTATTGAAGAACACAGAATTTATTAGACTCAGTTAAATCACTAGCCCTTTTGTTCCTGTATCTTGCCTCAAGCAATGAGTGAATTCTAATATTTCAGAGGCGAGTGAAATTATAGTGAAAGTGGAGACATGGGAAATTTTCTTAATGAAATATGAAAAAGTTTTCTTACAGATCTAGAGATTGGCTCTTGCAAAATGGAGATTCCAGAGAGTGCTGAGTCTTCCAATACAATCTGAAACCAAGTTTTAACTGATCTTGGGATGAAATTTTGAGTAAACCTGGGGCTCAAATGTGGGCTTAAATCTCTTTGAATTTTAAAGATCTGATTTTAGTAGCATATATTACACAAATAATGGCAGTATCTTGGGGCACTAGCCTTGACCATAACCTCTTTAGCCTCTGCATTGTACATAATAGCACATAATGTCTATGCTTGATCCCCCTCTCCCATGGCATTTTTGGAAATGAAGGGGAAAGGAGTAAATACAAAGAAATAGTATTTTAATCAATCCTTGATCCCTCATTGTTCCATATTCTGTAAAAAAAAATAAAATGAAATAAAGTAAATGAAACAAAAGTAAACAAAAGTAAAATAAAAATATTTGCACTACATGCCGGAGAATTACCTACTGCAAATGCAGTCTCTAAACAGGGATGTGATATACATGTGCTTGGACATATGTTTTTCTTTGCATATTGTGCTCTATGTGTAGGGAGACAAGTGCTTGGTCAGTTAACTCCCTCCAGGTCCTGTATAAAAGAGCTAGGAGCTGTGGTGCGGGTCTTGAGGTTTTTAAGAATGAGAATCTCCTGTTCCCTTCTGAGACACAGAAATAGCCTTGGAACTGAGCCTGATTAATCCTTGATGAATAATTAAATTCATAAATACATTCAAATTCCTCAGTTTGTGCTCCAAGGCTTTTAAAGATTTTGGTAAACCATTAAAGGAAAAAAAAAAAAAAAAGGATTAATAATTCTACAGATTCTACAACTAAAAGAGAGGAAGTCTGGATCTCATCATGCACAGAGATTTGCAATACACAGGTCTCCACCCAGACTGGTCACCCTTCATTTCCTCCATAGTCCAGGAAAGACTCATATCCCAAAAGTGCCTCTTCGGTCTTTCTTACTTCAGTCATTTACTTTAACACATAAGAGCTTCCAGTTCTTCTTCATAAATTCAGCTTTGGAGCAAATAAGTCTTAGGAAATGATGAACACAAAAGTCAACAAATGTTTGTTTTTTTTCTCAGCGGGATTTTTTTGCCAGGTAAGAAAGCCCTGGAGTCCCTGAAGTCTTTTGTGAAACCTCCTAGCCCAACAAGTGCTCCTAACTTATAATTTTGTAGCATTGTCAACTGTGATATCATGAGTGAAAAGAGAAACATATCATTAAAATCCGCAGTGATAGGTGAATTCCACATGCTTTAGGACTCATTAGAATCTGAAATTCAGGAAGAAGCAGTAAAAAGCCAGAACAAAGGAACCCCACAGAAAGTCATCATGGATGAGACTGGATCTGTGTCCCATAGATATGAAATGCTGAGTTCTGACAACCCAATTTTTAAGGCAAATAGGGATTTTTTTGTTGTTTGTTTGTTTTGTTTTTGTTTTCGTGTGTGTATGTGTGAAAATAGCTGGAGTAATAAGCTGAAGACTGGGCACTAGTTACCACCTGTAGATGATGCCTAGGGCTTACGGGGACACTCACTCAAGATGTGACACATCCATAAATGATGTAAGATTCAACTCAGACTATGTGGTTGTAAGGGAATGTGGTGGTCACCTTTCCTGCCTACCAAATCAGGAAAAATCGGAATTCCTCTGTTTTAACTTTTACTTCAAGACTAATAACCATACTAATAGTGAAGCATATCTTTCTATGTAGGAAAAATCCACTATAATAACGGAAGAAAATAAATGCTCTTAATATATGAGTTACAGGCATGGAGAATCCATCATAGCATTAGTTAAGCAGATTTAATAGTTAATAATTCACAGTTAAAAATCTATTCCTTATTTTCTCCTCTAAATTAGAGCTCTGCAAGTAACTGATATTTTGGTTCACTGGGCAAATTAAAAAAAAAAAAAAGGAAACTGATAACGAAACAAAACATTCTGGCATGAATGAACTCTTCATTTTGGAGACTAAAACACTGCTATGGAGATCTGAAAAATATGAAGTCTAATTATAGTAGCACTGCAACTCTTGTAATAAGGGGCTAGAGAGTGTGACTGATAAGCAGGAGGTAACAATTTAATAGGCACAATGTGCACAGCCCTTCTATGATTAGAAAGCAACTACATGCAGGATTGCATAGGGGAAAGGCACCCCCGAAAACATATGAAAATATCATTTAAAGGTATAGAAAGCATGGTGAAATCATGGGTCTGCTGGCATTTTCATGCATTGCATCCATTCTTTGTGCATAGAGAAGGCAATTAATTGGTAAGTATGTGTTTTAGGGCAAGGCACAATGTAAAAAGAGGAAGCAGATTCTGGCCCCAAGGGCATAATTGTTGTTTATCAGCACAAGCATTTTGCTTGCTCTCTGCATACTGTGCTGAATTAGAAAAGTGCATGGTAAATTCAACTTAGAGTCTTGTTGGTGCATTAAAGAAAGACCAAGTCATAGGCCAGGAGAGAGGATTAGAAACAGTCACAGGTTTAGAGAAGAAGTTCCAGAAGTGAAGCAGTTCTTGCCTACTTAATGGCAAGTTTTTATTATTTTTTACTTATAAAATGGACACATATTTTGGAATTATTACACTACAGTCCCATTATTTTTCCAAGTCGATGTAGGTCAGAGACTAGTGGATGTTACTACTCCCTCATTCTTTACTCACCGATAATATTCACCTTTATGTGTGCTCTAGGTTGTATCCCAAAGAGCACAAGCACTAATGAATATTTCCTTCTCTAATTGTTTTTCTAACATTCACATCTTGGGTGTGCCCTGCCCTGCACATTTATGTACTTGCAAGTAGGAAAAGCAACCTCTTTGTTAGCAAATTGCATCTTTGCAATACTAATTCCCCAAAAAATGTTCCAAAAATGTCATTATTTCAAGGATTTCCTTTAGCCACTTTCAAACTCTCATGTCAAACAGTTCAAAAATTGAAAGGGAGACAAAAGTTCTTTATTTTATTCTGTGTCCTTATGGTTTCTGTTTCTGCAGCCGTTATTTCTTCCTGTTGTCATGTGAAGGACCCTCATGACTGCTTGCAGATTGGTGGTGGTTACTCTATTTTCCTCCTTCTTTCAGACCTTCCTTCTAAAGCACCTCCATTTAGACTCTTTTACTTCTTTGAAAGTAGGTGGAAAACAGGTTCAGAGGACAGTAAATGTAAAAAATCTGGAAAATTCTCCAACACACCTACTTTCCAGCATGCTCAAACTGTGTCAAAACTGGAAACTTTCCCACCTTCAGAAATAACAATTTGAAGATGATGCTCAGAGATGGGAATGTTGCAGCCTCCTCCAAGCTATATCTCTATTTATATTGAGGATATTTAATCAATATCTTTTTGACCAAAAGTACAAGATTGAATGCAATACCTCTACAACAAATAGGGTGAGAAGCTATGAGACAGGATTATTATCCTTTCTGGATAGAGAAAGACCTGTAACATCACCAAAATCCTCTTATGCTTTCCTTATCTACTAAACGGTGCAGACTTCAGTGCTGTAACAAAAAATTAAAGCTTGCATTAAAATCAATGATAAAGAGCCTAACACTCACCAGCAACGCCCTTCACATCATCACAGTTCTTTCAGCTTCAATTATTTATTCATGGACTGCAAATTAATTTAAGTTACATTTCCATGTACCGGACATAAATATGGAAATGTGCAACTTTGTCTGATTTTGGGCATTCCCAGTGGCGAAGTGAGGATGAGGAAGGAAGAAAGATAGGAACTAACTACACATAGCACCACCAATAATAATAAAATCTGACATCATGGCATTATAAGAAGACATCTGCTGAGGTGGGAGATTGAGGAAAACTCCATGGAGAGGGATTTGGGAGCCCTGGTTGACAAGAAGTAAACAATGAAGGAGCGGTGTGCCCTTGTGGCCAAGTAGGTCAATGGGATCCTGGCCTGCATTAGGAGCAGTGTTGCCAGCAGGTCGAGTGAGGTGATCGTCCCCCTTTACTCAGCTCTGGTGAGGCCACATCTGAAGTATTGCATGCAGTTCTGGGCTCCCCAGGACAAGAGGGATGTGGAAGTTCTAGAGAGGGTCCAGAGTAGATCAACAAAGATGACAAAGGGACTGGAGCATTTATCATATAAGGAAAGGCTAAGTGAGATAGGCCTGTTTAGCGTGCAAAAGAGAAGACTGAGGTCTTATCAACATGTGCAAATATCTGAAGGGAGAATGTAAAATGGAGCCAGTGATAGGATAAGCAGTAATGAATATAAATTAAAACACAGGAAGTTCCATCTCCATATGAGGAAGAACTTTTTTACTGTGCGGATGACAGAACCCTGGAACACGCTGCCCATTGAGGCTGTAGAGTCTCCTTCTCTGGAGGTCTTCAAAATCTGCGTAGATGCGACCTTGTGCGATGTGGTCTAGGTGTCCCTGCTGGAGCAGGGAGGTTGGACTGGATGATCTCTAGAAGTCCCTTCCAACCTCAAGCATTCTGTGATTCTGCGATTATCTTGCTCATTTTTCCAAGATACCTGAGCTACCAAGAGTTCTCTCATATTCCATTGATAACATTAAGATGACTTCACCATAAGTGAAATAGAAATTGAAAAAGGACTTCTGCATATTTTCCATATTTTTCTGTGCACATTGGCATCTCCAGGAGAAATATTTTTGAAGGATCTCAGTATCTGCAATAGAATTCTCAAGGATGGACGACTGGAAGACTTCAAGAAAAGAAAAATAAAAATTTTAGCTTCATTGAAAGCAGAAAAAAGTATCTATGAAATAACAGCATTTAAGGATTAAAATGTTGCTCTCAGAACATCTCAGAATTATATTTTAAATGAACATATGAACTAATGCTCCAGGTAAGACCAAAAGCTCAGTCTAGTCTAGTGTCTTGTCCCCTGCAGAGCAGTGTCAGAAGTTAGGGGAAGAATATAAATTATGGTACTTCTCTAGGATGCTCTTCTACCTTCCAAAAACCTGCCTTATATGTGCTTTCCAAGCCATAGAAGGTATTCTTTCGTTTATTTTAAAAGCCTTTGGTTGAGTTCTTATTTCATGATGTTCTGGAGTTACTGAGAAGGAGTAACTACAGGAAGTCAGATTAAAGCTGCTAGTCCCAAACCATGGCTCCTGGGTACCATGTTGCCCACAAAATTTGCCAATGCTGGTCTTTCTGTTGATAGGAGAAATATGAATGTTAGGTCCATAAGGAAAAGAGAACTGGAGAAGCTATAAGACTTATTTGTGATCAGTATGTTACCAGCTGTCCAGAGGCAAGGGAGGGTTGAGTACACATGGATATATGATTATAATGTTTTGTTTGATTTTCACAATCTATTAAATTGGCAAAGAACTATTTGGGAGGAAAGAAGCTCTCTAAGGCTCCCCATTACCACACAGAATTTGTAGAGCATACAAAAGATACAAGTTCTTTTTCCAGGGTAGGAAAAGGTTCCAAAGATCCTTGAAACTTGTTGTTTAGTTCATGAAAATTCAGTGACATGAAATTTCTGGTCTTGAGCAAACTTATCCCACTTGTTTGAGCATTCGTTTGAGAACGTGGGGCCACTAGTGAATGGGGTGGGTACCCTGGTTATGAAAAACACAGAGAAAGCAGAGCTGCTGAATGCTGCCTTTGCTTCTGTGTTTGTCAGGGGCAGCCCTCTAGAATCCCAGGCCCTAGGGACACATGAAGAGAGCTAGAGAGAGGAAGGCTTGCCCTGGGTAGAGGAAGAGTGGGTCAGAGAGCACCTAAGGAAACTCGACACCCACAAATCCATGGGCCCTCATGGGATGCACCCAAGAGTGTTGCGGGAACTGGCAGATGTCCTAGCCAAACCGCTTGCCATCATCTTTGGAAGGTCCTGGAGAACGGGGGAGGTGCCAGAGGACTGGAAGAAAGCCAACATCACTCCAGTCTTCAAAAAAGGCAAGAAGGAGGACCCGAGTAACTACAAGCTGGTGAGCCTCACCTCCATCCCCGGGAAAGTGATGGAGCAGCTCATCCTGGCTGCTCTCTCCAGACACATGGAGGAGAAGAAGGTGCTCAGGAGTAGCCAGCATGGATTCACCAAGGGGAAATCCTGCTTGACTAACCTGATCACCTTCTACGAAGGAATATCTAGCTGGATAGATGAGGGCAGAGCGGTTGATGTCATCTATCTGGACTTGAGCAAGGCTTTTGACACTGTCCCTCACAGCATCCTCCTGGGCAAGCTCCAAAGGTGTGGGATAGATGTGTGGACGGGGAGGTGGATTAGGAATTGGCTCGATGGCAGGGTGCAGAGAGTGGTTGTCAATGGTGCGGAGTCCAGCTGGAGGCCTGTACTTAGTGGTGTCCCCCAGGGGTCAGTTCTCGGTCCGGTCCTGTTCAACTTATTCATTAACGACCTGGATGAAGGGCTGGAGTGCTCCCTCAGCAAGTTTGCCGACGATACCAAACTGGGTGGAGTAGCGGATAGCCCTGAGGGCTGTGCTGCCATCCAGAGGGACCTGGACAGACTGGAGGACTGGGCGGTGAGAAACCTCATGAGGTTCAACAGGGGCAAGTGCAGGGTCCTGCACTTGGGGAGGAATAACCCTGGACACCAGTACAGATTAGGTGTGGACCTGCTGGAGAGCAGCCCCGCAGAGAGGGACCTGGGTGTCATGGTGGACGACAAGTTGACCATGAGGCAGCAGTGTGCCCTGGTGGCCAGGAAGGCCTACAGAATCCTGGGGTGCATTAAGACGAGCGTCTCCAGCAGGTCGAGGGAAGTGATCATCCCCCTCTACTCAGCCCTGGTGAGGCCACATCTGGAGTACTGTGTCCAGTTCTGGGCTCCCCAGGACAAGAGGGATGTGGAGCTGCTGGAGAGAGTCCAGCGCAGGGCTACCAGGATGATCAGAGGCCTGGAACATCTGCCATATGAGCAAAGGCTGAGAGAGCTGGGTCTGTTCAGCCTGGAGAAGAGGAGGCTGAGGGGGGACCTGATCAGCGTGTATAAATACCTCAAGGGAGGCAGTGAGGAGGAGGGGGGCGGCCTCTTTTCAGTGGTGGACAGGGATAGGACTAGAGGAAATGGCTTCAAACTGAAGCATCGGAAGTTCCACAGGAACTTAAGGAAGCATTTCTTCACTGTGAGGGTGACAAAGCACTGGAACAGGCTGCCCAGAGAGGTTGTGGAGTCTCCTTCTTTGGAGATCTTTAAAACCCGCTTGGATGCAGCCCTGTGCCACGTGCTCTAGGTGACCCTGTGTGTGCAGGGGGGTTGGACTCGATGACCTCTGAGGTCTCTTCCAACCTTGGGTATTCTATGATTCTATGATTCTCAGCATGAAAATTTTTTAATTGATTGAAGAACCGTACACTATGTTCTGTTTATACAGTTATTTATATTCATTCAAAGGGAAAAAGAAAAAGATAAAAAGAGAGAGAGAGAGGGAAACCAGGAAGACCGGTAACCTGCTGAAACATGCCAGATGCTTTAGATTTTTCACACTCCTGATGTTTGTCTTGATGTAGATTGGGCCAATGTTTTTAATTCACAGCAAGAACATTTTGTTTATAGGAAGCATGCAGTGAATTCTAATATGAAATTGTCTAGCAGTGGCTGAGAAATTACACAGCTCTGAGGAAGAGCTACTTCCATAGCTCAAAAACTTTTGGGGTTGGATACAGTACAGACTTCCTCCCAGCAATTCCTTGGACAAGACTGAGAGGATCCTGCAAATATCTTGCTCTGTTGATTTCTAGGACTCTTGGACTCTGGTGCTTCATATCTGTAGAATGAGGCAATAAAAAGCTGGTTATATTATTCTTTTTTGTCTATAATTATGTCAGCTGTGATTAAAAAAAAAAGATAAAAAAAGATAAAAAAAAAAAAAGGTGCGTGTTCATGTGTGTTTGGTTTTAGGCAGGAGATACACAAGAACAACAAAATGTTATGATTATCTCATTCAGAAAACTTGAGAAGAGCTCAGCGAGCTACCAGAGAGCACTGGTTACAAGTCTCCTGAGAAAGTAGCTCAGTGGTAAGCTTATGAAGATTCTCTTCCTTAAGCTGCCCAAAATAGTCCTACAAGGCTTCTCTGAAGTAAATGAAAGAGCAGAACTTCTGTAATACTTGAAGCATCTTCCTGACAGATGAAAAATAAATACAGTGTAGCTCTAGATTTGCCATATCAATCTACTGAAGCTACAGACTGAATGCTTTGGAGGTGAAGCTTCCTAGAAGAACCCCGTTAGGGAGGTTAATCTAACTCAATCCACCCACGGGATGAGGGAAGAAGCTGTCCTCCTGATATCCTGAACAGAAGTAAAGGTGTGTTGGTGGTCAGAAATTTTTCTGTGCTGTTGGGCAGGAAGAAGCTGCGGAGGAGCAGTCAGCATGGATTCACCAAGGGGAAGTCATGTCTGACGAACCTCATAGCCTTCTATGATGGGGTGACAGGCTGGCTGGACGAGGGGAGAGCCGTGGATGTTGCCTACCTTGACTTCAGCAAGGCTTTTGACACTGTCTCCCATAACAGCCTCATACGGAAGCTCCGGGACAGTGGGCTAGACGAGTGCACGGTGCGGTGGATCGAGGGCTGGCTGGATGGCAGAGCTCAGAGGGTGGTCATAAATGGGGCCGAGTCCAGCTGGAGGCCTGTGGCCAGTGGTGTCCCCCAGGGGTCAGTACTGGGCCCAGTGCTGTTCAACTTGTTTATCAATGACCTGGACGAGGGCACGGAATGCACCCTGAGCAAGTTTGCAGATGACACCAAGCTGGGTGGAGTGGCCGACACTCCGGAGGGCTGTGCTGCCATCCAGAGGGACCTGGACAGGCTGGAGAGTTGGGCAGAGAGGAACCTCATGAGGTTCAATAAGGACAAGTGCAGGGTCCTGCACCTGGGGAGGAATAACCCCAGGCACCATTAGAGATTAGGGCTCAACCTGCTGGAAAGCACCTCCACGGAGAGGGACCTGGGAGTCCTGGTTGACAAGTTACCATGAGTCAGCAGTGTGCCCTCGTGGCCAAGAAGGCCAATGGGATCCTGGCCTGCATCAGGAGGAGTGTTGCCAGCAGGTCAAGGGAGGTGATTCTGCCCCTCTACTCAGCTCTGGTGAGGCCTCACCTGGAGTACTGTGTGCAGTTCTGGGCACCCCAGTATAGGAGGGACGTGGAGCTTCTGGAGAGGGTCCAGAGAAGGGCAACCAGGATGATTAAGGGAATGGAACATCTCTCGTATGAAGAGAGGCTGAGTGAGCTGGGCCTGTTTTCTCTGGAGAAGAGACGGCTCAGAGGGGATATGATTAATGTATAAGTTCAGGAAGGGAGAATGCAGGGAGGAAGGGGACAAGCTGTTCTCACTGGTGGCCAGCGATAGGACGAGGGGTAATGGCCACAAGCTGGAGCATAAGAAGTTCCGTCTACAGGTGAGGAGGAACTTCTTTACTGTGAGGGTGACAGAGCCCTGGAACAGGCTGTCCAGGGAGGTTGTGGAGTCTCCTACTCTGGAGGTCTTCAAAACCCGCCTGGATGCCACCCTGTGCCACATGCTGTAGGTGTGCCTGCTTGAGCAGGAAGGTTGGACTAGATGATCTGTAGAGGTCCCTTCCAACCTTAAATAAAAATAAATATAGGAAGATGGAAAGCTGATGCCAGAGGGTGCATCTGAGAGATACTCTGGTACTGCCAGGACTAGGGAATCTGCTCCACTATAGAGGAGCAACAGCCAAGCTCACCACCTGCTGAGCTACTAAAAAGGCTGCAGAAGGATTTAAGGAGACACCAGCAAATTAGGTGCTAAACTCTGCTTGATTTGTATGCTGATTTACAGGTTTCTGGAGAGGAAAGCATTGTGTTATGGTCAGGACTGGTCCATGCTAATGCACTCTCAATATCAAATTGTCTCTCTTTCCAAAGAATCACAGAAGGGAAGGGAGGGGATTGTTTGTTTTCCTGCTAGTAGCTGAGGTCTTTTGTTTCTTCTCCCTTCATTAATCATCATTAATCATTTCACTTCATTTTTTTTTTTTTTAATATGTCCCAGTGCAGAAACAGTTAGATGGTCATAGAGTAAAAACACAATTTCCTGTCAGTCTCCATTTCTTCAAACACTTCTGGCAATTCTGGAAACTTCTTGATGGGTTTTCCTGATTTCCCTCCAGATCGGTCCATTGTTTGCATTTTCAAGCTGAGCAACATGGTCTATAGTCTATAAATGATTAGAGGATGTAACAACAAATCATACACCACTTGGATTTCTGTCTCTCTCTTTCACTTATATTTTTATCAGTGAAACCATTCCAGTCTGTTAACACCCAAAAGTAGATAAAAAGAGCCTAAGGTTGGTAGTGTATCTACCAGGACTGATAAAGTTTGCTTTATTGCTTCTGTTCTTAGAAAGTGGTCTCCAAGTCACAAACAAACCCAATTAACAAACAACAAACAATTCACATAATTATATGTTGAAACTGAGGGAAGTGAAAGATGCTGGAAATATTTCAACTGACAAAACAAAATATTGACAAATGATTTTTTTACTCCTGCTTTATTGCAGAGCAATTACAATAAGTAGGAGCAACAGTATTGGCTTTAAATGTGATAATAGTGTGACAATTCATATACATGACTTGACCTGCATATAGAACTGAAGGAAGCCTCACATGAATGATTTTGTCTGCTCTATCGCCTAGTCCTTGCTCTGTCAACCAAACAGCAAGAGCTCATCTTGCTTCTATTTGCAAAATAATAAAATAAATCACTCAGAATATTGATTTTTTTCCATATCAAGGTTTTGCAGACCCCTAAAGGTTTGGAGGCTGAGAAGCCTCCGCCTGCTTATATCATCTTCAGTTTCTGTTTCCATATTAGATGTGGCATCCTTTGAGGTGAATGATAACCTGTTTCCCTGAGCTACTCTATCCAAAATGTTCCTAGTGTTTACAGCATGTGGAAATCAGCATAAAGGGTTCAGGTTCAGGTTCTGCTCTTCTGCACACAAGGCTTGCTTTTCATTTCCAAATGCCAATAAGCCAACAGCACCTGATAAGCTGCTGGGGACAATTCCATTGGCCATAAAGTGGAACCTATCAAACCCAGAAGATGGTAACACTGAAACCACACACCAAAGGCAAACAGAAAAAAAGCAAAACCAACCAGAAAGAGAAGTTCAGGTAATTTTTCCAGCTGTGAATAGTTGTAAATAGTGCACTTCCACATTTGCACAACAAAGGACTGAAGCAGCAGAGACACTAAAAGAAGAACTGAGGTTGATTTCACAACCTCAGATTGGTGAGTCAGTTACTGGTAAATCTTTAGTAATAGTAGTGAGTGTTTTTTCTACCTAAAGCAGTACTTTAAGAAGCTCACCATGTGATATAAAACCAGTGTCCTATATCCATCACTTCATGTTGCAGTTCATAACCCTGCTGCACTTTGCCACCAAATCCTTGAATAATTTCTTCTAATAAGTGAATATACTTAAGTCTTTGATTCATTTTTTACCCCTGCAATGAGCACCAAGGAAGCAAATTTCTTCTCGCCCTTACCTGTTTTTATCCTCACTTCAAAGTCAGATCAGGTACATCCATCCTATTATTCTCTCCTGGTTCCAGAGAAATTGCATCTTATGCTTCAATCTACGTTTAACAGCATATCACAGGTGAACCTGGAAACGTAAAACAAAATACTCTTCTGTTATAAAAATTATTCTTTGGGGATTGATGGGAAGGGGCATCAAGACACTAAACTGGGAAGCATATCTAGTGTAGATCTTTTTCAAAGAACAGAGAAATTCAGATATCACAAAACAGACATTCCTCATTCTCCATTATAGTCTTTTTCTTCATCTGTACTTTCCTTCTAAGAAATGGTTTAGTACTGACGCAGAAACCCTCTCTTTAGCATTATTTATCCTCCAAAAAAGCAGATTTTATGAAATAAACATATTGCTTAATATTGACAAATAAATTTATCCTGTATATGACAAATATCCTGTATATGACAAAACGTTATTAGCAGCCATCATGTAAAGGGATTGGTTTATACTTTGAAACACTCTTTTTTTTTTTTCTTTTTTTCTAGAAACAACAGCATCTCCTCATCATTTCTAAATTTTTATCTATGCAAATTTTTTTGAGATTAAGCAAGAATCAAGTCCATTCGAAAGACCAGCAGTGATGTGCTAAACATCCGGGCCAGAAATTTTTTGATATACTGGGGTCTGAGTGTGGCCTGCATGACATTGGAAAAACAACGCAAAATACAATTTTTTCATGAGTTATGTATACCTACAGCTGGCTACTCATCATAGTTCAATAATTTTTTTTTCTGCTTCCTGTGTAGATCATATCTTCCTGTGGTATCATGTCTTCTTTTCCAAAACAGTCAGAAATAATGAGCAGCATATCAAAAGTCTGCAGGACCAATAGGAGAGTCAGACATCTCAATGTTTGGACTTCCAAGTCAGTAAAGGTTGGTCTCTGACACACTCCTAGACACTATTGCTCTCCCTTCACTGCTGATGTTCTTACAGATCACCTGTAGAAGTAAAGATATGCACAGACAAACAGAAAATACTTCTGCAGAGAAGGCAGCCAAGACAGTACAACGGTCTATTTGGCACCAACCACCAAGAGGTTCACTTAAGTGAAGACTTTTACTAATATTTGGAGTTATGTATTACTTGTTCTGATTTCAAACTTGAAACAGATGAAAATAAAGATATATTATGACATTACTCTGGCCTTGATTAGCCACTTCAGATCTGTCCTCTCCTTCCCATTAAGTGTCCTGATGCAAAACCTTCTGCAATCAACAGGGACCTTTCCATCCAATTAACAACACTTTGTGGCAGACTCAAAGGTCTTTGTTACAGACAGGTCAGCACTTGGCAATAGTGTTAATATCCCTGGGCTGGCAGCCAATGATTCTTGCTTTTGCTGATGTTGTACTGAAACTTTTTCCTCTGCATTAGCAGATGTATTCCTTGCCTCAGTGGTTTTCTAAGCCCCTATGCATGGAGTAACCATCTCTAGAAATGTACACATACTTCTCTGTGTCATCATCTAAATTTAAAGGTCCACTTGTGTTAAATGGCCTTCTTATGAGTAGCATGACATCTCCTGTGTTTTTTAATATGGGAGAGATTATGACAATGGGTCTGCAAGGCCAGACCATGTCAGTATCATCTTTACAGTCCCAGTGTAGATAGAAATGGAGACAAGTACCCAGGTAGCTATATTCATGGAAAATACCACCCAGGTAGATGGTGGTATTCTCCATGAGCAAGCTAAGTTCTTGAATGGAGCTGCACAAAAAGCTTTGACCCTTGTATTTTCTTTTGTTCAGAAAAAAACTCAGTCTGGAGTGAGTCCTAGGTGACCACTCTTCATCTGAAAATCTGTTTACCTGGCGGGTACACATCAAGCCCTCATCTCACTTGTTTCTCTTGACTGAGTGGTGTCTTCTAGGAGGTAGACCACATCCAACATGCAAGACTTCCAAACCTTGCCTTCCTGGTATCCGTTATTGCATAAGACGTTTTTTGGAGCAATAAGACAACCTTTATTTTTGGAGAAATAAGGCAACTTTTCTTCTATAGTACTTTATGGTATTTTATGTTGATTCCAAGACTTAAACTTCAACTCTCTCTGCAGCCAGTGAGACTAGGTGAGAAAGGAATCAATAAATGAAATAACTGCCAGAAGAATCTTTCTTTGGGGCTGGCAACAGTGTCCTGGCTGAAAGTGATTCTTTCCTGGCATGTCCTCCTGTCTACCTGAGCAGTCATTTCCTTTGACTCACCTTGGGTTTTGGCAATTGAAACTCTCCTATACATTAAGTAATAAAGCTCCATGCAGCTATTTCTTTTTAAGTATGAGCTCTGCTGAGTGACCTTAACAGAAAACTGCCAACAAAAGCACAAAAAAAAAAAGTTTAATCTAATTAAGTCTAAATAATAAAGTCTTGAAGTCTTAATACAGACTTATCTATTGACATTGTCTCCATTATAGCCAGGGAATGGAGTCCTTGCTCTGCTAGTTTGCAAAGAAGGCAATTTATAATAGGCAGCAAAACGTCTGAAAGGTAAAGTGTTCACGTAATTTTTTTTTCCAAAGTTATAAAGTGAATATCAAAGGTACTGCTGCTGATGTGTGGAAACACTCAAATTACAAAGTCAGGAGTACAGCAAGGTCACATGTTATTTATTTCATATATGACAGAATTGAATGCTAATTTAATTCTCCATGCACACATTTTGCAAGTCTCAGAATATGTCTGGAATATATTTATATTTACATTTATTCATATTATACATTTATTCATATAAGAGGCAGAAATACTCTGGACAAAGTATTGTATGATGTAGTAAGCATGGTAGATCCTGCCCTTAACCATTTTAAATATTACATCATCTTTGACTATGCTCTTCAACTCCATGCATTTCATGTTTCCATGAGGAGACATGTGTGTACTTCTTCTTGCTCATGAATAATCATAAAACATTTAAGAAGTCGGTTAAGGTTCAATTTTTCACCATCTCTCCTAGTACAAGAAGTAGGGAAAAAGATAAAATGACTGCAGGCTAAGTTCAGAACAAACCAAAGGAGATGATTCATCACAAACAAGGCTGTAGACCTGTAGAATCTGGTAAGGTATCCTTGGTAAAGGATTTTGTGCATATGAGATGTCTCTAAGGGTTCAGATCATCCTTCAGGACTAGGCAAATAAAACAGAAAATTATCCATTGCAGATTAACAAACAGACAAGTTACAACAGGCTTAGGTGCGGAGGATGGGAGAAAATTAAGAGTATTTATTACCTCTACTTGCTCTGTTTTTACCTTCCTAACCATCCACCTTTGTTGCTAGAAACAGGATGCTCTGCTTGGTCTTAATTAGTTCTTCTCTTCTCAACTTCTTATGACTCCAATCAGGCTGATAGAAATATAACTATGTGACTACTGTTGCCCTAATGCAATAGCAAAACTTCTCATTTTGATGATTATTTTCAGTAGCAATTGCTGGGAGCTGCTATTTGTTAATATACATATTCCCCCATGCCACTGCTTCAGAGATGAGAAAACTGGAAATCAGATAATAAAAGTTAGCATGAAGGGATTATTATGGTCCTTATAAGGACTTGAGGGAAATTATTGTGTGAACAGATGATATGCTGAGAAAGTGTTAAAAGCACTTTAAATTAGTGTGCCTGGAAGATGAAAAGAATTGATATTAAAGGAATAGGGAAATATAATGAAGTTAAAGAGAGAAGAACCAATTGTTTGAAATTCCACATGGAGCTGCAGCACTCCCAGCTTCTGCTTTCTGCTCTTTGCTATACACTTTTTTTTTTTTTTTTCTTTCATTTAAGATCTCAGCCTCTGTTAGCAATGAAAAAATTACCGGAGTTTTATTATACAACGGGGAACTCAGCTGTCAGAACAGACTCTGCTTACTCTTCCTTTCTGTAATTTCGGCCCTTAGGTTTTGCATGTTTTCTGCCCTCTGTGCTTTTCCATAAATAGATTTCTCTATTTGCCATTCTCCTGCAAGAAGCTTGACTCATCTGTAAAACAAGTTATGATAATAATTTTACCATCAGGCTAAAATCTTTTGCTACAACTCATGGATATGATGTCAAACTACAAAGGAGCATCCCTGGTTCCAGTTGTCATGTGGAATTCTGTTTTCCCACCTCCAATTTTCATCTCTTAATGGGGAAAACCAGATAGCAGAGGACAGAGATCTTCTTCCCCTATTCAGAGTGTATCAAGGATGGGAGACATAGCAAGAAGACCATCTGGCAAAAGAGAATCCCCTTGTACTGATTTCCTAGTGGCGTAAGCTTAAATGGATCAAAATGTCTTCTTTTCTCATCAAGGGGGAGGTCAGAAGGCCAAATTCAGGACAACTTTTCCTGTGCGTTATGAGAAACCTCAAGTCACAGCCAAACCTGCATTCAATAAGAGCATCTGAGTTGGCTTAGTCAGCCCTAGCTGAAAGCCTTTAGTTGAAAATCGGAAGCCTTTTATCCTGATTGAATTATCTGCCTTGCTGGATGCTGCTGATGAACATTTTCCATTCATGCAACCATCATTTCATTCCTTTTCCTTCCCCTCCTTGGCAGGGCTCCCCTCCTAGGCCTGCCCCTGACAACCCAGCTTAGGAGAAGGTGATATCAATGCATCCTTATTCATCCTATGATGCCACCAGGTATCATAGATGGTTACTTTCATGGGCAAACAATGTCCGACTTTAATCAATTCCCACAGAATTAATTTCTACAAGTGTTGCATTCTTACTGAAGAGGGAGATGAACAAAGGGAACGAAGACAGGCAGGAAATCCCAGGACACTGATGTTTGGCTCGGAGAGGCAAACATAATTAATTATAGTAGCTTAATTTTTGCACCTTCTGCTTGTTCCCATGTCAAAGCCCAGGTGTCTTCACGGGCATGTTAATTAGTTCTGCATTAGCAAATGGAAATGCTGCAGTTGTTAAAGGTGCAGAACAGCATACCCAAGGCTGTCACTCCAGGCCTAATGACATTAGCTGCCATATTTCAGCAGCCATATCAATAACACAGAGATCTGATAAGAATAAATATCAAAAATCGAAAACTTGTTCCTGCGGTTTCACATCATAACGCAAAACTCATGATCTGATGGTTCCTCAGAACAACAGAGGGAACCTACTTATCATTAAAATGTATTTTATTCAACCAGTTGCATTTTCCTGAAGATACATAGTCTGAATGCAAGAGAAGGAAGTACGACCAGTGTGTGGGAATGAGAAGATTAGCTTGCTTTTTAATGAGACTCCATGGTCTACCCTAGCTGATGGATTCATCTAATATCATGTTGAATCCTCCTCAGTATCTATCGGATACATATAAAAAAGACAGGTATTTCTATAATTCTCTTCATCTGCAAACTATATATTCACCGTAACATCATATGCTGGAGAAATGTCATTTCTGTAAACAGTTGGCAGTAACATCTTCAGTAGTTTTCTTTTTTGACACCAGTCTCACAAGAACTCTCTGGCAGAACACTGAATTGAATCTGTAAATCATTTACTCTTGATGCTATCTGAAATACAATCCATAGATTGTCCCTCACATTGGAAGAGCAGGTCTCTACCGCATCCTGTCCTAAGCATAGGCTTATGAAAAAAAAATGTTAAGGATGACAATGACAAACTGAAGTTTTGCTCTAATTCAAGAGGACTGGACGCTAGCAAGTGATAAAGAGTACCTGATACAATATCAAAATACATTTTCCTAAAGTTTTGTTTTAATTAGAAAAGTTAAAGCCAAATATGTGATATGAAGGTCTTAAACATTTCCCAAGTATATGGGATAAGTAAAATAAACTGAGATGCTTATTCATACTTTTCCATATCTTTGCTTTTCATGCAACTTACTGATCATTCTTCGAATAAAAATATAATTGAAAAGGGGCAAGTTCCTTCTATTTTCATACAGATGATGGAATAAAAGCTATAGATTTTTTTTAAGGCATCCTATACTCAGACCCTACAGGCTTTTTTATGGTGAACTCTCCCATCAGTATGGAAATGCAAACTTTAAATTCATTTTGTTTCCACAACGCGAAAGTCAGCCTGGTGATATTGAGGCTTTATGAAGTATGCAGAAATTTACTAGCTGAAAGCAAAAACGGAGTGATATTATATATGTTCCAAGGATACGACATCCTCTCGGAAATGAGCAATTCAACCCTTTGAAAATCCAAGCAAGGGCACCAAGTTTCATATGGAAATCGAACATTGCAATGAAAATGGAGAAAATGCTAGTGCCATCTATTGGCATGAAAGAATAAAGACAAAAAGAAAACTGAACTCGTCTGCATGTAGCCAAATAAGGTTAGAGAGAGGCTGTTTGCTTTAATCACATCAAGTTAAGATATTTGTAAATATGCAATTTTATGTTTAGCCTTTTTAATGATGTTGTATTTTGGGTAAATATGTTGACTTTAAAATTAATCACCGTTGTAATCAAGCTGCAGCAAAAGATGGGGATTTGAATGTAATGGGAATTAGGAGTCATTGCCGAGTGGATAAATGCTGGCATACTGTCTAATGCTCTTAAGCAGGTTTGCAATGCCATCACAGACTGTACCCGGGCCAGTAAGCAGGTTTAAATTTCTCATCAAATAAAGGATGGAGGATGCTGTAGTTCCTAGAGTTTTCCTGGTTTCCTAGATGAGCTGCAAGTGAAAAATATTTTCACGCCCCTGTATGGACAGCAGAAGAGGAGAGGGCTTTCCATTCACAGAGAGCCAGCAGAAGCCAACCAGCCAAAATGGGCAGCTGACATTTATATTCACAGTGGGTACAGTGGGTACCACACAAATACCACTTTTTAGTATTAGGAAGGCCAGATCAGTTTCATACAGAATGGTGAGATCGTCTGCAGGCACTCTAACCTTCAAATTCATCCCTCCCCCTGCATTCCTCTCCCAACAATGTCTTGTGTGCATTGGAAGCTTTTCGCAAACAGTTATCTTCTGAAGCCATCGTGAAGGACCTTTCTTTATATGTGTCCAGAATGTCTGTGGGGCAAAAGGCTAAAAGAAAAAAAAAAAAAAGCCCACACAATAGCATCCAGCCCCCCAGAACCACCAAAAATCCAAGAAATCTGAAAGTAGGAAGACTAACATGTAAGACATATATCCACAGAGGAAGTCCTTGCAGCCAATACGTTATTTCAGGGATTATGATGTCTGCAGATAACTCCTTCCTGTAGGAAATTATATCACTGAATCAAAATGTTTAGTGTTTATTTTGTATGTTATTAGCAAAAGCTTCATTAAATACTATTTCTTAAAGCTAGAATGGACTTTGTGACATTGCATGGAGCACTACATTTCACCCCTGAGTTCCTATATGTAGCCCGTACCGCCAGAGTATTAAAACAGTTATGTCTCAGATGAGCACTGCAGGCTTTTCAGTTTGAACCATCCTTAACATCTTTTCTCTATATAGGCTTTTCCAATCAATAGCTGCCCTCATATTGAAGAATATGAAACTCATCTCTATGCTGCACAAAACTAACTTCAATACCTCTCTGTTTCCGTGGCAGAAGCAAGGTTTAAATCTTTGTTAAATTGGAAAGAGCATTTTTTTTCTAGGCAGCATTCAGAGCTCCCTATTGCACACTTAGCTTCCTATAAAGCTGATCTTTTGCATTACCCGGCATGAACCTTTTAGAAATGTAACCCTCTGAGTGAAGAGTTGAGTATTATCTGTGAGTGTGTTCATTTGAGAAAGGATCACCTTTAGGCATCCTTATAGACAGTGATCAGGTAACTTCTTGAACATTTTTTTTTCTAAAAATCTAAAACTTCAAAATTTCCTACTCTGAGGGGATGCTCAGAGCTTTCCAGATGCTCTTTCATGCAGGCAAGCTGCTCAAAGGTTTGCACACTCTTCTATAAAAAACATTTTATGTGCCTTTGAGACACGACCCTCACAGATATGTCCACTCCTCCCAAGCCTGTGGTGGAGACAAGCCTTTCTGAAAAATTATTCTGGAATTTTATAGAACAGCACACCAAGAAGAATGGAAAGGATGTCCTATGTACCTTGCTCAAAGCATTTTCAAGACTTCGAGGAATAATTTTCAAGTCTTTGGGGACAAATACCATTCTGAACTGCCCCAAGATGAGAAGAAGGTTGTGCACCAGTTATATGGCATAAAGTTTTAGCATGGGACATCTGGAACACATCTTTCACTTTTACAACCTTCAAGTTATTTTCCTGTCATTTCAATATTTATTAAATTGGAACATTTCTCCCCTGTGCTGGTGATGAAGATGTCATGGTAAATGAAGAGCTCACATAGGTAAGATGCCCTGCATACTATCAAAGCAGATTAAAGTTTAATAAAGAGAACTGCCATCTACCCAATTCTGGTCTAGAGCACTAACTATGGGTCTCTAATGCTTGTCTCGAGGCAGGAGGAATCCTTGTATGCAGGCATTTATATCTGTAACTAGAGTCATTGCAGACATAGATTGATTTATCTAGATTTCTCTTTAGAACTCCAGTGCCTCCTGCCTCATATATTTGAGTTCTAGATGAGCTCTCCACTCAGGAAAAGAGTTTATATGTGGAAAAGGTAAACTAATTTTTTTCAATATTTTTTTTTTGACTCATGTCTTTCTTATACTCTTCTCCCCTGTTTCCTGCTTTACACTATTTTCTTTTATTTCAAGATTAAAAAGTAATAAACTTCAGTGATTCATATGCATGATAGGAAATGAAATATCTACAATGATTCTTGTCTCCTACTTCTCAAATTAAACCAGCATAGTATTTTTTTCTTCTTTTTTTCTAAGTACATATATGTGCACTCACATAAAGAAGAGAACTAGCTTGGAAAACAGAGTAGGTCAAATAAATGTCAATAAAAATCATTCCTTGGCATTAAAATGCAAATCAACCAAAAGCAACAGACAAAAAGACAGATGCAGCAGAAAAGGAGAACTCTGCAAAAGAGAGATTTGAGCCCCCCTGTTCTACAACTCTCCTGTTCTGAAAGATGTGAGTTCAAATCCCTTTAAGATACGCAATAACTGGGAATGGATTTCCTTCCCAGTCATGCAAAAGCTTAGTAATTACAGAAAAACACTACGTCCCTTTGGAAAGACTTGTTAATGTTATTACATAGAATGGAGATTTTCTGTAGGGTAAGCTTTTAATGATACTTCTGTGAAGTTTATCGTACATGTATCTGGAGGAAAAAAAAAAATAAATAAAAAGCATTCATTTTACACTAAGTAACAAAAGTAAGAGAACTTCACTTAATTCTTCTGATACCAGTCAGCTTCATTGCTTTTGAGAGACTCTTGCTTTCTCTTCGGTCCCATCACATTCAAAGGCAACTTTCTTTTTTTTTTTTTTTTTTTTTTTTTTTTTTGGTGAGATTTGTAAATGTCTTCCTTGTCTGGTTTTAAACATGATTTCCTCAATCCTTTTAGAAAAATTCTGATACATGGCCCAAGTCCCAAAATTTCTGTTGTGGCTGCTCTGGACTCTCTGAGGACCAGCTGAGCAATGATGACCCTCAAGACTGAGCAAAAACAAATACTTTTTCTCTATCAGATTTCTTACCAGCATTATATACCTCAAGATACTTCTCTGGCAAGTCCATGTGCCAAATGAGAGTCTTCTCCTCCTCCTCCATTGTTTCTCTGGACCATTTCTGACTTTCTCTTTCACTGATGAAGTGTCAAAGATCACGAGAACACAGAAGAGGCTTTCAGTTCTCATGTAGGAAGGCAAAGTCTTACAATAAAAATAGAAAACTCATAGGAAAATCCTCTGTACAGGCAGTCTTGAGGCACAGAAGCTCATCTGTCTGCATGAAGTGAATGCATACAATTTTTATTTTTCTTTCCTTATAGCAGTAAAACACTTAACCTATGCTTAGAAATAAACTCTGCCAGTTTAGTTGTTTTTTTTTTTTATAAAACAAATGAATCTTTGCCAATAGAGAAAAGAAGAAATAAAAAAAAATATAATAAATATAGAGAGACAGAAAAAGAAGCCTGAGGCAAAAACTTATCAAGAAAGACTGCCTGTTACTTCAATATTGACATTATTTTAAAACTGGATCCTGCAAGTTGTTACTTGAAAGAAGGTAAAAATTCTTTGTAAGGATACTGTGAAAAGGAATTTAGTATTCCTTGGTTCCATGGAGCTATATATATTAGCATTATAATCTTGAGGTAGTCATTTTGAATCAGTCTGAGCCCCCTTTTTCCAGCGCAGAAATAGCTGCAGTAATTATTCGCCTTGTAGGAGCGATGTGCAGTTTGCTGTTCTATTAGAGGTTAGAGGGTGATGATAAATGGGGCCAAGTCCAGTTGGAGGCCTGTGGCCAGTAGTGTCCCCCAGAGGTCAGTACTGGGCCCAGTGCTATTCAATTTGTTCATCAATGACCTGGACGAGGGCACGGAATGCACCCTGAGCAAGTTTGCAGATGACACCAAGCTGGGTGGAGTGGCCGACACTCCGGAGGGCTGTGCTGCCATCCAGAGGGACCTGGACAGGCTGGAGAGTTGGGCAGAGAGGAACCTCATGAGGTTCAATAAGGACAAGTGCAGGGTCCTGCACCTGGGGAGGAATAACCCCAGGCACCAGTAGAGATTAGGGGTCGACCTGCTGGAAAGCACCTCCACGGAGAGGGACCTGGGAGTCCTGGTTGACAAGTTACCATGAGTGAGCAGTGTGCCCTCGTGGCCAAGAAGGCCAATGGCATCCTGGCTTGCGTCAGGAGGAGTGTTGCCAGCAGGTCAAGGGAGATGATTCTGCCCCTCTACTCAGCTCTAGTGAGGCCGCACCTGGAGTACTGTGTGCAGTTCTGGGCTCCCTAGTACAAGAGAGAGCTTCTGGAGCTTCTAGAGAAGGTCCAATGGAGAGCAACCAAGATGATTAAGGGAGTAGAGCATCTCTTGTACGAGGAGAGACTGAGTTGGGCCTGTTTTCTCTGGAGAAGGCAAGATTGAGAGGGGATCTGATTAACAGGTATAAATACATGAAGGGGGAATGTAGGGAGGAAAGGTCCAAGCTCTTCTCAATGGTGGCCAGTGACAAAATCTGAAGTGAGAACATCTTTCAGGACCATCCAGTAACCCTACCCAGCTGTTAGGACTCTCAGATCATCATGTGCAGCCCTCTATTCCTTTCCATGCTTGGGTTTCTGAAACTTCAAATGAAGAATTAACACCATTCCTTTGCAGCATCATTTATGAAATCCCTACATTTCATCTGCATCTCCCTTCTCTCACTGTCCACCACAGTCTCTCCCAACTCTCAGATTCAAGTGCAGGTCCAAATACATGTGAACACAGGCTGAACCAGTTGTTTTTGCATAGTCTGAGGGCCAGGAACTGATTATGAGCAAGTTCTGCTGCTCTTCCTGGTGCTCCAGCTTTGCTGGAACGGCTGAAAAAGTTAAGTGTTGTCATGGATTTGGACAGGGGCATGACCATCATTGGCAAAGCATTCCCCAAGGATGGGTAACTTCTTCCCTGCAACAGCAGTGGAAGCAGAGCTAGAAAGATAATGGATCTCTCTCTTGACCTAGGGAAAAATACCTCCATCCTGACTGAAAATGTATGTTTCAGGGATCTCTGGCTCTTTATTAATCAAGGCATCTGCCCACTAGGATTGTGCATGAAGATTTTGAAGGTTTGTAGTCCCTTATCTGCCCCTGTTTCCCCAGGACAGGTTGCATGTTTGAAGTGGTAGAAAAGCAGGTAGAGAATTATGGAAAGGACAGAAAATGCTCTAGAGCAGAACAGCTATGGCAGATGCAGGTAAGCATTTGGGGAGAAACCGTTAGCCTGCCTTCAGATCACCTAATTTGGGTCCAAATAAATGCATTGTGGATCAACTCTTTTCCGCTTCTACAGCTTGGTGTCTTGGACTCTCTGTCTCAGCTTGCATCTCTTGCTTGTATGAATATGCATATCTCATTCCATGCCCAGTGAGCACCTAAGCAGGAATTATCTCTGAAGACAGCCAGGATGCAGATTGCCGGTGTTTACACACTGCTGCCTAAGTGACCTTTCAAAATCTGCGGACAAGAATTTTCTAGTTCATTTCCCATGGGAAAATATTTACATAGTGTTGAATGAGCCGAGCTTGTTGTTATCCTGTTGCTGCTGCGATTTACAGAACATCGTGGGAAATAAAATAATAATAGTAACAGCAACAAACTCCGGCATTTGTCTGAATTGGACAAGCTAGAAGATAAGCTAGCCTGCGGCATTAATGTCACAGCGTGGCATGAAGGTATGCGGGTGGCATCCACCTCCCACTCTGCTGCTCACTCCATCTCAGCTGGTGGTAATTTATCCATGCACCTTCAGAAAGCAGTATTAATCCTCACTGTAGCTGGTACACATCCACTTTAAACCAGGCAAATGATAAGGAAAGGACGAGACTGCTAAATAACAGCTCTTTATTTATGGATGAGGGAGAGATTTTTAATGCATTTCTAGGGATGGAGGTGGAGGTGGGGGAGAGGAAGGGAGGGCTGTGTTTCCCACACCGTAAAGTTTCATACCCTCACAGCATCAAAGTGGGCTGAACAGCATCTTGTTTTTCTGTCCTCTTCTTCATTGTGGCATCTGCCAAACACTAAGAAGGAGAGAGATAACATGGAAAGTGGGAGACGTTACAAACACAGCACATTCAATGGTCCTCGGTCTGCTGCTCTCAATAACATCTCTCAGATCAGTGCATGCTTGCTTGGCTGTGCTAAATGATGGAAGGGAAAGGGTGGCAGGATATTTTTCCTGTGTATTTTGAGAAGGGATAGGGGCTATATTAGCAACAGAAAAGTTGAATTAACCATGGAATTTGAGATTAAAATGTGGAACAGAGGGCTGGAAGATAGAGAGGTATCTGTAAAAAGCAGCAGTCAGTGTGGACTCATTCTGCTAACACTATTTTGCTGCTTCTTTGCTTTGCATCCCTCTGACAGCGAGTTCACTGCAGTAACTTTAAGGCGAGAGTATGTTTATGTTCTAAATTGCACCTACAGAGCACATTGAAACTCTGGAACTGAAAGGTGCTGCCGCATTATCAGTATTAAATACCAATTTGTTGACACACACACATATATATATAAAAAAATATATATATACTTTAGCAGTGATATTTAACAAATACTGTTAAACTTGAGTGATCTGGAAACTTTGAGGTCATAGCACCATTCAGAACAGGAGGGTCCATGTTACAGCAATAAAATATCTGTTATACTCAGGGCATATTACTTGTGAATACTATTTTTTTCCCTTGCCTTTTTAATCCATTGAAAATTCACATTTTGGCGTGACATAAAAAGGGATAAAAAAAGGAAATTAAAAAATGCCCTTCACGAGCAGGTTCTGAACACGAAGTTTTGAGGTAGCAGGTTAATAATCTATAAAGTCAGATTATTCATAATCTGAAAAAAAATAGGAGGGCTCCACTTGAATAAGGTCATATCTACTGTTGGTGAACCACGGATTGCAGAGGATTCTTCATTTCAAGGCATAAATTACTGTCACACAGGAGCTCCTACTTCATCTGACCAACTGATCCTCATGGTATGGTCCATGCAGAATAGCCTCTGTTTCTCATGGCTTTTCTCTCATCTCCTGGATGCTCCTGGAATAAGTATGTGCATATGCTCCATGTCCTTTGGTTTCTGGGAATTCTACTCTTTGCATTCCAATTCACAAGGACAAGAGTAGGCTTTGGGAATTGCCTGAATATGAGACCTTATGTAAGCAGGGGATCTATCCCATGTATCAGGGGCACAAATAGAGTAACATAGAGAAGACCACACACTGTCTTCTTTATTTGGCAGTACCCACAAGTATTTCAAGCTAATCTAATTCCCAAATTTCAGGCTTGATTTCTTTTTATTCAAGATAGAGCCACTATCTGACAAGCAACTGATTAGCCTTTCCGAGGTGAACACAGAAAATAAATGTAATAGAAGAGAGATGAGGGGATATTCTGATGACAGTTTGAAGTGACGAGACTGAAGAAGGAAAGGCTGCAGCACTTGTTTATTGTTCCACAAATTGTTCTCCAGTCTTGTTTTGCCTTATTGCAGTGCCAGGTTCCAAAAGTTACTGTCAATTAAACAAAGCTTTGACAATGCATTAAATTGCACGTATTGCAGATGGCAGCTCAAATCAAACTTTTCAGCAGATGAAAACATATTTCTTTGGGATCAGTGATTATTAAGTGTCTTGGGAAATAAAACATGTCCTCTCAAAGCTTAGTTTTGAGGAGGACAACAGCTGTAGGATCCTGCCTTGAAGGAAGTCCATACATGTCTCAGTTCCTGCAGCAGTCTTAGCATCAAGACTATGGAGAGATGCATCTATTTGCTTTTCTGATCCCTGCTGAACCTTAAGACAATTCAGGAACAGAACCCAGAGGAAACTGATAAAGTAAATTTTTATCTTTTCCCCAAGAAGATGTGCTGAGAAATATAAACATTTCTCCATCAATATTTTAAAGAAAAAAAAAAGACAAAAAACAGATTTATGTTTGAAAGTTTTTCACCACACTTATCAGCAACCATCCCTGTGAGTGGAGAAAAGAATTGTGGATCAGTGGCTGGCACACATGTACAAGAGCAAGGAGACCTGGGGTCCCTTCCCAGTTCAGGCTATTGCTACTGTACGGCTGAGTATCTCATTTTCCTCCCTTCTTTGAGGTGGAAATAGCCATTTTTTTTTTCTGGAAAATACTCAGGAAGTATAGGCACAAGGATTGGGCAGATATCAATCTCCACTCCTCTACTTAAAAAAACAAACAAAAAAATCCCCCACAAAAGCACAACAAAACAAACCAAGAAGCAGCTTTGCAACTTTTCACTTCTTTAAGTGTTTTTGTTTTTAATGAGCCCATGATAGGAATTGCAGCCATGGACTGAAAAAGAATTTTAGGACAAAGATTGCAACATGGGCTCCTCGGTTCTGTATAACAGTGTGGCAGACACCATTTGGTGGTCCTACTGCATTCACCAAGATCTTTTTATTGGAAATATGTATATATTGTTTATCTTTGAAGAAATTAGTACATGAATGATTCTAAGTTAGACTAAAATCTGCAGAAAGAAAATCCTGCAATTAAGGGAAACTAGTTCTTTGCATTGGGAACTTTATGAAATTTTCATTTCATAAAGCAGGATACTTCTGTGTAAAAGTATATTAATATTGGACTGCGGTTGTTGAAAAAGAGAGGAATGTATGCAACTGTATATTCATATACAATGAGATGCATTTCATAAAACATATCATGCTTATGATATTTGCTTTCCAACAAGACTCGATTCATAAAGATCTACAATAAAGTTTTACTAATTGGTAATGCAGTAGAATACACAAAAATTAAACAGAACATCCAGAGATTAATTCCATGCATATTTGCTTCAGTTAGCTTCATCAAAAAATAATGCAGGAGATACTTGTTGCTGGGTCACAGTGAGGAAAATTAGGCTATGCAAATATGGTGCCTTTAAGGACATGTTTGTGCCTGACTTAATCTCCCCAGTCGGTTCTCAGCTGAAGATGCCTACAGATTTTTAGAAAAATTGATGACGATATGAAGTTACATCAGTCTTCCCAATGTCAGATTTGGAGATGGAAGTGGCAGGAAAGGGTTCTGCATCAAAGTGAAAAGTGCTTTTTATGATAAGTGTTTGTAGAGGAGCCCTGGTGGAAGTCAGGATCCATGCCATGTATTCCCAGATTCCTGTTGTCCTCCCTAAAACCTCTTTCCTGAAATCCATGTTGTTTTCTTTAAGCTCCATACTGGTCCCAGAGCCACCTTCCAAATAACTCCAGCTGTGGTTTTTCCCAGTGCTCTCTTTCATTTCTCCTCCACCATCCTGAACCTGCATCAGCATGCAGGAAGGTTGTCTGAAAGCAGATGTGTTTCTAGGCAGCACACTAGAGTTGTTAGGATCTTTTACGCTACTATTTCCCTCCTCTTCCTTGTCAGAACACTGTTGGAGCATGGTCAAGGATTTTACTCCTCTGAAAGGTGTGAATTCATCTGCTAAAATTGCTTCTTTTTTTTTCTCCTTCTTTTAATTACATGGAGACTGAATAAAGCCTTGCTTAACTCAGCAATTTCAGTTCAGAATTGCAAATACTCCTGTTCCTATACCTTTCTCCTGTCTTCTGGCTGGCTTCTAAAGGCCATACAGCTCCCTACTCACCACACTGGGCACCAGGCATGAAATGAGATAGTTGTGGCTCAATCCTGGCTTTCTTCCCATCTCCTGATGTCCATCTAGTTCATGTCTCACAGTGCTGTTTTCACTATTCTTTGCTAGCTCATGCTAGTTGAAACATCCCTAATCCTTCTTTCTTTCACACATCCCTGCTGTTTTTACATCAACTCATTTACCATTTGCTTTTATTCTCAGTAGTCTCTCACCTAAGCTATATTATTTTACACCTCCTCACCTTATTATTTCTCTTTTCATACCTTACTCACAAATTAATGCTTTATGTTTAGATACTTCCATGCAACCCAACACTTCATAAAGTAGGGATTTTTTTGTGTGTGTGTTTATCTTCCAAAAAAAGCAATGTGTTTGCCTCTAGGGCGAAAAGGAACCATCAGCTTTCAAAAAAAAAAAAAAAAAAAAAAA